>NW_007220647.1:0-7947 GCF_000164805.1 Carlito syrichta | reverse complement strand
ACGTGAGTGATCTCTACACTGAAAACTACAAAATATTAATGAAAGAAATTGGAGAAAATATAAATGGAAAGATATCCCTTGCTGATGAAATGAAAAACCTCATATTGAAAAATGGCCACACTATCCAAAGTGATCTACAGGTTTAACATAATCTCCATCAAAAACCAATGACATTCTTCACAGAAAGAGTAAATTGAACAAAATCTAAAATTCCTGTGGAACCACAAAAGACCCCAAATAACCAAAGCAATATTGTTAAAACAAAACCAACCAACCACCCAAACAAACAAAAAGTCTGAGACATCATGCTACCTGATTCCTTCAAAATACACTACAAGCTATAGTAAAAATTGCAAGGCACTGACATAAAAACAGACACATACTCCAAAGAAAGAGATTTGAGGTCCAGAAATAAATTGATGCACCTGTGGACACCAGATTTTCAACAAATGTGCCAAGGACACACATTAGGGAAAAGATAATTTCTTCAAAAAATGATGCAGGTCAAATTGTATATCCACATACAGAAGAATGATTTAGATACCTGATTCTCAGTACAAACAAAGACTAACTCCAAAATTAATTAGAGAGGCATTAAAGAGTATAAAATCCCAAACTATACAATTATTAAAAGAAGACATAGGAAGTATGGTTTTTGACATTGGTCTAGACAAACAATTTTTTAAATCAAACCTCAAAAACAAAGATAGAAAAGCAAAAGTAGATAACCAGGATTACATCAAAGTTTTCACAACAAAGGAAATAGTTGAGGGAATGGAGACATACTACAGAACAGGAGAAAATACTTGCAAATTATGCATCTGCCAAGGTGTTAATAACAAGAATATATAAATTCAGCAGAATATTCAGCAGAAAAAAACAGTCAATCTGACTTAAACATAGAAAAATTAGCTTAAAAGATATTTATCAAATAGAAGCTATTGAAAATTCTCACCACAAAGAAATGATAAACACATGAAGTGATATGAAGTAACAGAGATGCTAAATAACCTGATTTAACCAGTATACACCAGTGTGTGTGTGTACAATTACAATGTGTCAATTGAAATATATAAAAAGAAAGAAATGGCAAGGTATATTAATGGAGAAAATGAAGACTAGATAATCTAAAATTCCAGAGTGAAAAAAAGAAAAGCCCTCATTCTAATTAATCCAATATTCATCTGACTTTTTGTTTTTCTGCCATGTTTGCCAAATGTGCATGTGGACAGAAATTTTGACACGTCACACACAAAAGGAAATGAACTTAGGAAGGACAACATAGTTGAACTTTGAAGGTTGCACAAGGCAATATCCAATACAGAGCTAGGTTGTTGCTGTTGCTGTTACTTTTAAAAAGGACATATACTGAGACCTGAGTTAGTCAACAGGGTGAGATTGCTGGAGTAGAAAAGGAAATAATCCTGAAGAGCCAGGATTATTTTTTTCCCAAGGCTGTCACTGTCAGACCATCCTTCATTTTTGTCTAAGTAACGGACATTGATTTCTATCCCTTCCTTGAGGGCCTTCTGGTTAACATCGCACTACATGTTACATCTCCACAGACCCAACCACATGATCTGGGCTGGACTGCTTATAAGGGCAGATGATTTTCAGAAGATCTCATTAGTTATGTTTGTCTGAGTTAAATTGAGTCTCTGCAGAGAAACCTCACTAAACCCTTAGTAATTACAGACCTAAAGGCCTTCTTGTCCTGCTGTCTTGTAAAACTTAACAGTAGTGAAGTCTCCACCTAGGAAGCCAGGCAGTGGTTCATTCAACACTGTGATTCTCCTCAAGAAATTTATCAGAACTTATTTTTAGGTTTATGTTACCAACATGCAATAACCTCTATTATATTCATACATATACAAATGAAAAAGCAGAAATATTGTCCAATACAGTAGACATAATAGACCATGTCTACTATATTTGTTTCATGTTCCCTTTCTTAAAATTATTATCACTTTGTAACCTTTCAGTGGTGAATAGGATAAATTCTATACTCTGTATTACTAGCTTATGCTTTTATGTTTAAAATCAAATTTTTGGATTTTCAATATCTCCCTTTATCTTCTCTCAGAAAGAGAGAATTGAGGTAATAAGATAGTTTAGCATTAGCACTTTGTACCTAATATACATTTACAAAATTATATTTAGACATTAAAACCCAAGATGTTTACACATTGTCCTCAGTCAGCTCCTCATAAGGATGACTAGTGTGAAATGCTATTGCTGCTATTTTTATAAAGTAAGAAGATAAGAAGTAATAGGGAAAGTAGAAAAAAGAGAAAGTGAAAAATACCAATTTCTGAACATTACCTAATAATTATCTTATTAGAATGTATAAAAACAGATGAGCCTCAGGATGCATTCAAATTTGTGGCAGTGGCCTGGTGTTTATACTGGTTACTTTGACAAATGTAAGAAGGGCAGGGAAGATTAGGATAAGCTTTTATTCAGTTGCAACCTGAGTCATATAGTTATCATGTCACAATCATCATCAGCTTGATGAGACCACTTACCTTTCTTCTATTGCTTATAACATGCCAAGGTTGTTGAAGTGGAGGGAGTCAAAAATGAGAGGCACCTGAGGTGTAACCAAGGCACTCATGAGACAAACTTATTCTCCTGAGTTCTCCAATATCTTCCTCTTACACACACTCAGAGAATCTGTTGAGCCTCTCCACACACAACCAACATACATAGACAGCTTCAAGCAGTAAAGTTTGTGTGTAGGACTGTACCACTTGAGAGGACAATAATAGACTTTGAGAGACCCAAGAAATCAAGAAACGTAAAAAGCCATACTTGCTGTAAAAGTAGTGTTTAGTTCACTATATTTCATATATCCCTACCTCATGTTTACTATATATTTTGTGTATTCCTACCTCATGTTCATTGTACTTTATGAAATCTTAGTACTTTAAATCCTACCTCAGGCCCCGTAGAATTAGGCATATGCCGTGACTGATCGTGTAGTTATATAAAAAAATTGTTTTAAGTGGTGTTTGTATTTAGAACTCTTAGGTTAAGCATTGTCAGTCCTATTTGCCATACAGACTTCTGCTTTTACAACGGGATGTAAAAGTTAAAGCGATAAGCCCCTTTCAGACATTCCTTTCCTATCACCAGACTCTGAGGCGCTAGCTACTCTCTAGGTGGGCTTTAAATTGATTTAAAGCCACCTGCTTCCATGCCAGTGTTAATTTACACGCAGTGGCTATGTAAACCTGAAGGGAACAAAGACTTATAAAAAAAAAAAAAGAAAGAAAAACCGCCTTGCTATAAAACGCTTGTGATTTTATAAATTCCCAGAATTAGTATATGAATTTCTACCCCACATTCACTGTATGTGTTTGCAGCATTCATATTTAAACTTTGTTAAGTTTGGCTTTTGTTGTCCCATAATGACCATGTTATGTTATGTAAATGTTAAGCAAACAAGCTTTCCTAAGCATACCTTGGGATGGATTAGTAAACTTAAAAGGCTAATGTAACCCTTTGCCTGCCGGCTCAGGTTACTTCATATGCAGGGACTGTATGGGCCTACCTTATCTAACATTCCACTCTGCCCATTAAGTGGGTTTCTGTCAATCACAGGCAGCACCCACCAATACCAAGTGTTCCCGTACCCATTAGGAGAAATTACCCAATCATGTAAAATCAAGTTTAAAGTTCTTTCCCCTCCCTCTGTAATTGTGCATAAAAACTGCTTGCCATTGTGAATCGGGGCTCTGGTCCATGAAACCTCTACGGGTTTCATGCGTGAGCCCAGACTTGAGCCTGAATAAAGACCCTCGTGTGTTTGCATCGGAGCTGGCTCTTTGTGGTCTCTCTCTCTCTCTCATTAGAGTCTCAGGTTTAACACACTGTGGGAGGTTTATTTGCGTATTACATGCAGTAATAAACTTCCTCATCCTCAGCCACCACCCTGCTGATTTTCAGTGTGAAATTAGTGCCTGATTCAATGCCTCTGAACCTATCTGGAACCCCAGACAACCGGTTGGAAACCAAATGAATCAGGAGCATTGGGGATTGGCCTGGTTTCTGCAGGCACCAATTCAAATGGGTGTTTCTATTACTTGTAGGAGGCTCTGACTACACCTGCAGGGGATGGTGGCTGACTCTCCAGTCATGACGGGCACAGATATTGGAGTCTGAGTCATCACAACATCCCCCACAAAATCCTGAAAATAATGAGAGAGAAATACAAGATCATGTATAAACACTGAGAAATTTTCACAATTTTCTGTTTTTTAAAATGTTGGGCTGCAAAATTTTTTATTTGGATTTATAAATAAAAAATATTTCATTTTTAATTTATAAATACAAGATTTGCAAGACACAAAAGGAAGTTGCATACACCATGCCCCTCTCTCTGTGTGACAGTCTTCACCAGAGTACAGGTCCCTCCCCTAACTGGAATATACCTCACTCTCACAGATATAAATAGAAAATTCCCAATTCTAGAGACATGCACATTGAACATATTGAGAGAACACACATGGGAGGCAGTTGGGCACCAGAGTTTATTCTCCCATTCCAATCTCCTTCCTCTTCTCCCTCTAATCTTACCTGGGACCCAGAACATCAGCAACCCCAGGAGCTGAAGAGGGAACCTCATTTTCATAAGTTGAACTGAGGAGTCCTGATCATTCAAGGCAAGGTCAAAGCTGAGATTTTATCCAAGGAAGTTTTTGCCTGGGGGATATTATTCAAATCTCCTGTTGAGTGCAACAGCCTGAAGACAGACAACAGAAAACTAAGGGCCTCTTTCGTGAGCAAATTGACGTAAAATGGCCTTTCTGTTTCAAGGAAGACTATTAGAGATAAAGTCTCTGTAACCTCAGTCAGAGAAGTGGCAAATAATGTTTCCTTCTATTTTCTCCATCTGTTTTCTGATACTTTAGCATTTTCCTAGGCACATTTTACACTTTTTAAAAAATAAAGTTGAGCTTCCATTGTATTTTATTATTCCTATTTATTTTTTGCTATTTTGCTTATAAAAGCCTAGGTTTGCTCTTTGCTACTTTTTTATTGAGATAAAGCACATATAGTAAAGAAAAGAAATGTGTGCAATGAACAAAGTTTTATGTATATTTACTATCCAGATTAAACTATAGACTATCAAAATCTCCAGATACTTCTCTCATACACATTTTCAATTAACAACAGCCTCCCCATTCCAAAAATGTAACAATCATTTAAACATCTCTAAAATAACCCCTTTGAATTCTATTTCATATGTAGTCATTAACTATTGACATCATTTTTCTTTTTTTTCTTTCTCTTCTTATTTTTAATTTGCTATTTGGATCTCTAGGAGCTGCCTCTGTTCCAGCATAGCTTAGTGTTTACCAATGATTAGGGCAGTTTTGCTAAAATATCATAAGCTCATGATGCTTCTGCCAGTTCACCTGAGTGTGGTTTGAGGAATTCATGCCAAATGCAGCAGCTCTTACCTCTCTGTACTTACACGCTATCCACATCCTTTATTTTAAGCTCTAAGTTTAATTGGTCCATAGGTAAATGGATTGGGGCTATTAGAACAAAAAGTTTGATGGAATTTGTTCACAACTCTTACATCTTCCTACCCTTCAACCTATGGCTTTTCAGTCCCATTCACTCTCCATATTCTTTGGTTTGTATGTGGTTTCTCAGTTAATATGCTGAAAGCTTTCCTTTTTCTTCTGTTTTTAACTGTTTCAGTCTATTTGGATAAAAGAATGAAAATTCATTTGATGGAAGTACTTGTATATATTTAAAAGACCAAATTGCTCCTCTGGAGGTTGTACATTCAAGAATGATTAATTTATATAATAAATTGATTACTATAGTCATTGCATATAATCTTGTGTGAATAGACATTTTTATATTTAAGAACTTGTCTAGCTTATATTAGTGGTGAATTTTCCCCCACTCATAAAACGGTTATTTATATGGGTTTTATTTTAAAGTCATTCCAGTTACATAGTAAAAAGGGTATCTTGAGAGTAATTTATTGAACAAGATAGGGGCATAACCTTAAAACATTGTCATAAAATTTCTACATGAAGGAATCCAGGAACATGACTGTTAACTTCCATAAGAAATGTTTTTTATTAATGGAACTAAGCTATATTTCATCAAACTTTTGTGACATTCCATTGGTACAATGAACAAAAAACATAAAGTCATTGCTATTTTGGATACTATGCTTCTGTAATTTTAATGATGGAAGAGCATCATTAACTAAAACTGGGGCACACAAGCGCAATCTTGTATGTAGAGTCTTCATAATGACTTTGCACTAACAAGTGCAGAATCATCTAGTTTTTGTTTGCATCATATGTGGCTTTTTGAAGTCTTCCTTTGACACTAATAAAATGCAGTTTAAAACTTGTAAATAACTGTGTTTTCCAGAAACATCATTCATGAGAACAAGGCAAGTCACCTTTATTCCTTCTTTTCTTAATCTAATTGTGAACCAGACCATTCTGCAAGTCATGGCTGATGTTCAATAGCTATCAAGCTCTTTCATATTCATCTTTGCACTCCTACACAAAAATTGAGGCATGATTGTCCACTTCTTTTGGTTAAAAATTTATAAAAACATTAAGAAAAAGGAGACGAAAAATTAACTGGATTTGTTGGTCCCTGCTATAGTCCCAACTACCCGAGAAGCTAAGGCAGGAGAATTGCCTGAGCCCAGGAAGTCAGTGCTGTGGTGAGTCAGGATTATGCCACAGCACTCGAGGGTGGGTGGTAGAGTAAGACCCCAACCAAAAAAGAAATCGAGACTAAAAGTGCTTTTCAAACTGAATGTGAATGAACATAAGAGCTACAATGAAAGGGATGGGGCATGGACTAACACAAATAACTTTTGGATAGATAGTTTGGTATCTACAGTCTCAGGTTAAAGAACAACAGAAATGAAAACAAATACCAAACTCTCTCATGCTACAATGTCTTTTTCTCAGCGGTGTGCTCTAGCAGTTTCAAAACACATTATGGATATTCTGGGATTGAGTAAATAAATGAAGTCAGGACTCTCACTAAGAGAGACGAAATGGAAGTCAAGATTCTCACTAAGAAAGACAAAAATCACAAATAAGGAAAGAAGGGGAAATAGAATGATACCCATGCAATTGTTCATTAATAAGTCTTGATAATTTCCTACTCACACTATTTGTATATTTTATTTAATTCTGAAATAACTTAAGACTGACAAAAAGTTTCAAAAATACACTTGTGTATTGGTTTAACACACTTTTCTTTTGCCTTTCCCTAACGTTAAACATCTTATATCTAACATAGCTATAATATAAGGATCCAAACCAGAAAATTAACACTGATACAGTGGTTTTAACTACATATTTGGATTTTGATGATTTTTCAACTATTGATTTTTTTAACTTCCATTATCAAATCTAGGATTCCATATTGCGTTAAGTTGTCATGTCTCTCTAATCGCCAATCTGTAACAATTCTTAATTCTTTGTCTTTCATGACTCTGATGCTTATAAAGTTTACTAATTAATAATTTTTAACAATACCTTTCTAATCTTTTCTCCTGATTCAAATTATACACTATTGACAAGAATATCACAGTAGAGATGATCCTTCACAGTCAGTGCATTACACTGAGTTACATAATGTCAACATGTCTTATAGCTGGTGATGATGAATATGAGAAATAAAATGTTTTTTGTAAAAAATTTTGAAGAGAAAAACAACTTAGGTGGCTGATTTTATCACTTTTGCTATTTTGTCATGAGCTTGCTTTGTTAGAAGTAGTCTATTTTTATCTGAAGCTATCGATAAAATTTTTTTTTCAGAGTTTAGTCCTTTTTAAAGTATGCTCCCTAATAAAGTACACTGAAGAAATAAATTTTGCTCAAGCTTAAATGGTAAATGATTCTGTGATGGCCATTTATCATTGGAATGTTGATAACCTGAAGAAAG
>NW_007220646.1:0-5141 GCF_000164805.1 Carlito syrichta | reverse complement strand
ACTATAATTAAGTCTCATTTGTCTATTTTAGTTTTTATTGCAGTTGCTTCTGGGGCCTTTGTCATAAATTATTTGTCTAGTCCAATATCCTAAAGAGTGTTTCCTAGATTTTTTTCTAGGATTTTTATAGTTTTAGGTCTTTGACTCATCTTGGGTTATTTTTGGTATATTTTGAGTGACAGGCATCCAGTTTTATTCTTCTGCGTATGACTAGCACATTTTCTCAGCACCGTAGGTTGAATAAGGCTTTTTTCCTGATTGCTTGTTTTTGTTGGCTGTGTCAAAGTTCAGCTAGTTGTTGAAATGTGGTTTTATTTATGAATTCCCTATTCTGTTCCATTGGTCAATCTGTCTGTTCTTGTACCAGTACCATGCTATTTTAACTACTATAGACTTATCATATAATTTGAAGCCAGGCGGTGTGATGACTTTGCAATTGTTCTTTTGGGTTAGAATATTTTTGTCTACACAAGCTCCTTATTAACTCCATCTGAACTTTGGGATTTTTTTTCTATTTCTGTGGGGAACAACGTTGGTGTTATGATTGGGATTATATTGAATCTTTAGATTGGTTTGGGTAGTATGGTCATTTTAACAATATTGATTCTTTCAAGCTATGAGCTTGAGATGTTTTTCCATTTGCTTATGATACCTACAATGTTGTTCATCAACTCTTTTGTACTTCACTGTGCAGATGTCTTTCATTTCCTTAGTTAGGTGTATTCCTAGGTTTGTTTATTTGTTTGTTTGTTTATTTATCTAGTCATTCTTATTTGTAGCTAGTGTAAACGGGAATGAGATCTTGGCTTGGTTATTGACTTGAGTGTTGTTAGTATGCTACTAACTTACAGTAGTATGAATGCCACTGATTATTGTACTTTGTTTTTGTATCCTGTGACTTTACTGAAGTCATTTATCAAGTCTAGAAGCTTCTTCGAGGAATCTTAGGAGTTTTCTAGGTTTACAGTCATGTCATCTGCAAACAGGGATAGCTTGACTTCCTCCTTGCTGATTTGAATACTTTTTATTTCTTTCTCTTGCTCAATTGCTCTTGCTAGTAGTTCCAATACGATGTTGAATAAGAGTGGTGAAAGTGAACCTCCTTGTCTTGCTCCTATTCTGAGCAGGGACGCTTTCAAAGCTTCCTGGTTAAGTATGATGTTGGGTGTTGATTTGTCATTTATGGCTCTTATTATTTAGAAATATGTTCCTTAACATGTAGCTTTTAATGTAAATATTATCAATTGGCTTCATTGGGGGAAATCATCTCTTAATCTACATTAAGTGTTCCCTAAAATGTGGCTTCTGATTTCTTACATAGACCATATGTTAGCATGATAAAATATAGCTTCTTATTCAACATATCTGAAGTGGTTCTGCAATTTAGCATTGAGTGATCCTGAGGGTACTATTCAATACTGGACAAACTCGAATATGAAGTAAAATAATGTTATATTTATGTTTAGCTTTTTATTTTTGGCAAGAAATCTTGCTTGTCTTTTCCTCAATGATTCTATGATTTAGTGAATTGTACTTGCTAATAAGTGCTCTTGCTATCATGTTAACTTTGCTAATAATTACTTAGAAGCATATTAAATGTATTCTAGAGTCATTCTCTAAATAGAAAACCTTTTGAGAGGTGGGCCATAGTGATCATATAGGACTGTCATCTGTTAACTCTTCATCATCACCATCACTTGTAGAAACGCTTTAACACAATCTCTTCTTCTTCTTTAGTTTCTTTAGAATTGCTTAGTGGAGGGTCATCCCATGAAATTTGGAAATCAAAAGAAGACTCAGTGCTATCTATCAGCACATGCAGGTAGACACATGCACAGAGGGAAGGATTGATTGGAAGAGCACCTGAAGAGGTGCTGCATCACCTGAGAGCATCAGCACCCCACTCCTGTGCTTCCCAGACAGGTTTAAGGACCACATGGTTAGGCAGCCTGCCCCTTCTGTGGCAGGTATGATCTGGCTTCTAGAGAAGGACCAGGCAATGTTCCATTTCCAGTATCTACTTCCCAGTCTATCATTTTCTCTGGACTTGAAATGTTGTTGTTTAAATGTTAATTACCTGTGTTAAAACAAATTGTACTGAAATATGTAGAGTAATATCCCTTTCTTATATAAACCTTGACAAATTCTGTACCCTAGACTCCTTAGGTATAATGATCTTTGTCTTTTATTATATCAGAAGAGACAATTTATGTATGTGCTGTTGGAGTTAAGAAGAAAGACAGGTTGCAGATTTGCCTGTCTGGTACCTTCTTGTCAGGGTAACACATATCAGACACTGCAGGAAGTTTTAGAAGCTCCTTACATTTGATACCTGCGAATATTATTGAGGTCAGAGGAAGTTCCTTTTTGGTCTGATTCCCTAGAGACCTTAGTATCATTAATCATGTAGCTACCAACCGGAGATACACTTAGATACAAACATGATAAATTAGAGAAGATAAAAGATGATAAACAGATATATATATAAATAGATAGATAGATTTTAAAAGAAAAAAATTTATAATGTGAAAATATAATACATGAAATATTTATTGCTTTGCAAGGAAGAGTTCAGCCACTGAGTGCATGGCATGAGTAACATGTCCTCTCCAGACATGAGAATGACTTTCTCCATTTCTGAGTGTTCTTTCTCACTTGTTCCATCTAGACCAACCAACATCAGGGTATTCTCCCTCTGCATCTGAAAAGCCTCATCTATTCATAGCACTGGGACCATTACATATTTTAATGTTAGATATTCCCTGAGCTTCTTAAATTAGTATTAATTCCTTCCATAACTCTTAACCCAACTCTTTCCCCTTCAAATGCTGAGGTGTTCTCTAGACCAAGTACTCACCTCTGTCCTTGAAACTATTGTTCCATAAATCTGCATATGTGCACATCAGCAATCTCAGTTTTTTAAAAAAACAGACCTTAATCGGTAGATTTAGAACATTTGATCCAAGCAGATTTAGAAGGAAAATCATGCAAAAACCTGAAAGGACCCAGGGTGTTTCAAAGTGTTTTGGATTCCCCACAGTAAGAAAATGGCACCATTGTTGTGGGGTGAGAATAAAGTCCAGCAGTGGTGTTGAAACTAGAGTGGGAAGAGCAGGATGTCTCTACATGTGAATGCAAGATAAACATTCTCCTCCTCCCACTAGTGCAGGATGTTATAGCTGAAGCAGCATAAGCAGGGTCACATAGGTAGAGGTTGTTGGTGCTAGTGTCAGATCACTGACAGGCTTTGATATGAGAAGGGCACCCTTGTAGATTTAAAGTTAATGGTGGAGGAGAAGAGGTATCAGGGATAATGCTGGTGTGTGGGACATAGAAGGGAAGTTGTCTGCAATAAGAGCTTAGTGCAAGGACAGCAGGAGATTGGTACTACACAAATAGGTTGATTAACTAGATCAATGCACTGAGGGTAATTTGAGCCAAGACGCCATTAGAGAAAACTTACAAATATATGTAACAAAGAGGATAAAGGATACTAGAATAAACTCTGTGAATTGGATTTTATATGCATTCGTGCAACATCATAGTATACAGCTACAGATAAAAATTAGATATTTTCCTTAGAAGCTATGATATAGCAGTCCTAATGAATAGATTTGGGACAGAGATCTTATTGTCTAAATACAACTTCTAAAAAAATCAGATATCATTGGTGAAATGTCTGGTTTCATGTCTAAGATAGTGGAAAAGGAATATGAGTCTGGACATCTAGTGTCAGAAGCTAAGCAAATGCTCAGAGAATCTTGGGGTAAAAATAGTAGACACTAATAACTGACTTGAATTGGGCTCCCATTGGACAAATCTAAAGAATATAAAAATAAATATAATGTCAAAATCGTATAACTATTGAAGAAAATGTGAATCCATGAATCCATGTGTCAATTAAGAGAAAAAATATCTGTGAAGCATCAAAGGATTTCATGAGTTTAATCATGAAGAAAAATCAATTGAATGTAAATCGAAAGACAGTCCAAAAATAACTGGTTCATTATATTCAAGAGGGACAAGATTATTAACTACACAGAAAGACTGAAGAACTGTTCCAGACAGAAGGGAACCTAAGAGACAGGGACCACTAAGGCAACATGGGAATCATTTTTTTACAAAAGAACATATTAGTACAGTTGTCAGAACTTGAAATGGACCTTGAAGATATGATGGAGTGATATATGGACGCTGATTCACCAATTCCACAGTTGCATTTGGTTTATGCAGGACAATGTCTTAATTGTAGAAAATACTTATATTTAATTGTAAGCTAGTAGGGTTATGAGGTCATCAACTTACTTTCAAATAGATTAGGAATATAAAGTAGTATACTGCACAATATTTCCAACTTTTCTAAAGTGTTAAATTGCTTCAAATTTTACAAAAACATAGAAATGGTTGTTTGTAACAAAATACCCAACGTATTCTAAAGCGGGAGTCCCCAACCATTATGGCATCAGGGATTAGATTTGTTGAAGATAATTTTTCCATTGAGTGCTGGGTAAGGGTCTGGTTTCAGGATGATTCAAGTACATAATATTTATTGTGCAATTTGTTTTTGCTATTATTACATTGTAGTATATAACAATTATTATACACCTCATCATGCAAAAGGAGGCATGAACAGGAGTGGTAAATCAATAATGGTCAGACCACTCAAGAGACTAAAATAAGTGTTGGATTCTGACTTAAAATCTACCACCAGATGAAGTCGTACAATTGAAGTACAAATCACTAGCACTTAATGAAAGCGTTTTAATATAAATCTCCAAGCAATGTTTTATGGTCTTTTTGCAATCACACCTCCCTGCTAATGATAAGCTGTATTTGTAGCTCTTCTCCAGCACTAACATCACTGGCCCAGCTCCACCTCAGACATCAGGCATTAGTTCTCATAAGAAGCCCGCAATCTAGATCCTTCAGATGTACTGATCCCAGTAGAGACCCCACTCCTATGAGAATTTAATGCTAACACTGATCTGATAGATGAATCTCAGGTGGTAATGAAAGTTATGCAGAACTGCAGTAAGTACAACAGATGAAGTGTCACTCACTGACCCTCCACTCACCTCTTGCTGTGTGGCCTGGTTTCTAATGCCACACACTGGTACCATTACTCTTAGGGTTATAAGACC
>NW_007220645.1:0-524 GCF_000164805.1 Carlito syrichta | reverse complement strand
CTTCATAGTAAAACCCTTCATTCCAATGTGGCCTGATTTTTCTCAGTTCATCAGCATAAATGTTCTGATGGGAGAGGTCAACCCTAATTATTCAAAAAAATAGTTTCTTACTCAAAACTATCAGAATAGCCCTGGTTATAGAACCTGAATTAGGATAAAATTACAACCTTGAACAGCCTAAACCACTAAGGATCAATTATCTTCAAAGTAGGATGAAGAGCTAGAACGTATTACCTGGGAAATGCTCTGAGTTTCAGAGAAGTAAGGGAGGAAGGAAGGATAAGGCTGGAAGCAAAGCTAGCCCTACTGTGAACACAGTAAGACCAGGGTGTCCTCATCAACCTGCTGAACTATAAAGAGACCTTGTGAACACTGACTGAGAATCTTGCTTCCAGGTCTCTAATCTTATACTTCAATCGTCTTATCAGAATGTCACAATACTACTAATAAATAAATCAAATAACACTGATATCCCAACAAGAGGATCCTTTGCTCTGTGCTCTAGCAGTGAAGGTCCCTCACCT
>NW_007220644.1:0-5514 GCF_000164805.1 Carlito syrichta | reverse complement strand
TCCTACCTGTCATCTCTGCACTTTAGAGCAAAGAAGTAGGAGGATCGCTTGAGGACAGGAGTTTGAGATTAGCTTAGTCCTCATAGAAAACCCTGGCTCTAAAGAATAAAAAAATTAAAATAGTAAAGCAAATTAAAATAAAATAAAATAATTAGCCAGACAGTGGTTTCTGCTTGTCATTCCAGCACTTTGAGAGGCTAAGGTGGGAGAATTGCTTGATGCCAGGAGTTTGAGACTAACCTAAGCCTCATAACAAACCCTGTCTCTAGAAAATAAAAAAATAAAATAGTAAAGCACAATAAAATAAAATAAAACAAAATATTAGCCAGATTTAGAAATCCCTGCCTGTCATTCCAGCACTTTGGGAGGCCAAGGCAGGAGGATTGCTTAAGGTCAGGAGTTTGACATTAGCCTGGGCCTCATAGCAAGACCCCATCTCTAGAATTTTTTAAAAATAAAATAGAAAAGCAAAATAAAATAAAATAATTATCCACACTTAGTTGTGCCTGCCTGGCATCCCAGTAATTTGGGGGACCGAGGTGGAGTATGGCTTGAGGCCAGGAGTTTGAGACTAGCCTTGCCTCATAGAGAACCATGTATCTACAAAATAAAAAGAAATTATAAAGTAAAGTAAAATAAAATAAAATAATTAGCCAGGCTTAATGGTTCCTGCCTGCTATCCCAGCACCTTGGGAGGCAGAGGCAGGAAGATCACTTGAGTCCAGGAGTTTAAGATTAGCCTGCACTTCATAGGAAAACCCTGACTCTACAAATAAAAAAAATAAAATAGTGAATTCACATAAATAGAAGGGAATTAAAGTGCAATAGAGTTGAACAGAATAAAATAGAATAAAATTTAAAAAAATAACCAAACAATGATTTTTGCATGGCATCCCAGCACATTGGGAGGCTGAGGCAAGAAGATTACTTGAGGCCAGGAATTCGAGTCTAGCCTGGGCCATAGCAAAGCCATGTATCTAAAAAATAAATGAATAAAATAGTAAAGTGAAATAATATAAAATAAATTAAAATAAACATAATAATTAGCCAGACAGTTGTTTCTGGCTGTCTTCCCAGCAATGTGGGAGGCCGAGATGGGAGGATTGCTTGAGGCCAGGAGTTTGAGACTAGCCAGAGTCTCATTTACAAACACCTGTCTGTACAAAATAAAAAAATAAAATAGTAAAGTAAAATTAAATTAAAAAATAAAATAATTATCCAGACTTAGTGGTTCCTGCCTGTCATCCCATTACTTTGGAAGGCTGAGGCAGGAGGATTTCTTGAGGCCAGGAATTTGAGACTAGCCTGGGACTTGTAGCAAAATCATGTTTCTGAAAAATAAAAAAATAAAATAGTAAAGTAAAATTTAAAAATTAAATTAAATTACAATAAATTATTAGCCAGACTTAGTGTTTCCTGCCTGTCATTCCAGCACTTGGGGAAGTCAAGGCAGGAGGATCAATTGAGTCCAGGAGGTTAAGACTACCCTGGGCCTCATAGCAAAACCCTGTCTCTACAAATTAAAAAAAAAACAGCAAAATAAAATAAAATAAAACAAAATGGAATAGATTAGAGTAGAATAAAATAATTAGCCAGTCTTAGTGTTTCCTGCCTGACATCCCAGCATATTGGGAGGCCAAAGCAGGAACATTGCTTGAGGTCAGGAGTGTGAGACTTGGTCGAGCCTCATAGCAAAACCTTGGCTATAGAAAATAAGAAAATAAAATAGAAAAGTAAAATAAAATAAATTAAATTACAGTAAAACAAATATAATATTTAACCAGATTTATTGGTTTCTGGCTGTCTTCTCAACAATTTGAGGGGCTGAGGTGGGAGAATCATTAAGGCCAGGAGTTTTAGGCTAGTCTGGAATCCCTAACAAAACCCTGTCTATACAGAATAAATAAATAAAATAGTGAAGTAAAATAAAATAAATATAATAATTATACAGACTTAGTGGTTCTTGACTGGCATCCCAGCACTTTGGGAAGACAAGGCAGGAAGATTGCTTAAAGCCAGGAGTTTGAGACTAGCCCAGGACTCATAGCAAAACCCTGTCTCTAAAAAAAAACTGTAAAATAAAATAATATAAAATATAATAAAATAAATTAAAATAATTAACCAGACTAGTGGTTCCTGCATGTCATATCAGCATTTTGGAAGGCTGAGGTGGGATGATTTCTTGAGGCCAGGAGTTTGAGACTAACCTGGGACTCATAGCAAAACCCTGTCTCCAAAAAGCTAAAAAAATAGAATAGTAAATTAAATTAAATTAAAAAATTAGCCAGGCTTAGTGGTTTCTGCCTGGATCTCAGCACTTTGGAGACCGAAACGGAGGGATCACATGTGGCCAGGAGTTTAAACTAGCCTGGGCCTCCTAGAAAAACCCTGTCTCTACAAAATAAAAAAATCAAAAGAATGAAGTGAAATAAAATAAAATGAAGGAAAACAAAATAAAATAAAATAAAACAATTGGCCAAACTTAGTGGTTCCTACCTGTCATCCCAGCACTTTGGAAAGGCAAGGTAGGAGGATTTCTTGAGGCCAGGAGTTTCACACTAGCCTGGGACACATAGCAAAGTCCTGTATCAAAAAATAAAATAAGTTAAAATGAAATACTAAAGTAAAATAAGGTAAAATAAAACAAAATAAATTATTAGCTAGACTTAGTGGTTGCTGCTTGGAATCCCAGCTGTTTGGGAGCCCAAAGTGAGAGGATCACTTGAGGCTAGGAGTTTAGACTAGCCTGGGGCTCCTAACAAAACCCTGTCTCTACACAATAGAAACATAAAATAAAAAAGTAAAATAAAATAAAATAATTGGCCAAATTTGTGGTTCTTGCCTGTCATCCCTGTATTTTAGTAGGCTGAGGTGGGAAGATCACTTGAGGCCAGGAGTTTAAGACTATCCTGGGCCTCATTGCAATATCCTGATTCTGCAAAATAAAAAAGTAAAATAGTAAACTAAAATAAAATAAAATAAATTTAAAAATATATAAAATTTAAAAATTAGCCAGACGTAGTCATTCCTGATGGGCATCCCAGCACTTTTAGAGACCGATTGCTGGAGGATTGCTTGAGGCCAGGAGTTTGAGACTCGTCTAGGTCTCATAATAAATACCTGTCACTACAACATACAAACATAAAATAGCAAAGTAAAATAAAATTAAACAAAAAATAAAAGAATTATCCTGACTTAGTGGTTTCTGCCTGTCATCCCATTACTTTGGAAGTCCGAGGCAGGAGGATTGCTTGAGGTCAGAAGATTGAGATTAGACTGCGACTCATAATAAAACCCTGTTTCTGAAAAATAAAATAATAAATAGGTAAAGTAAAATTTAAAATAAATAAATAAAATAAAATAAAATAAAATAATTTGCCAGACTTAGTGCTTTCTTCCTGTCATCCCAGCACTTGGGGAGCCTGAGGCAGGAGGATCAATTGAGTCCAGAAGTTTAATTTAGCCTGGGCCTCATAGTAAAACCCTGTTTCTACAAATAAAAAAATACCAAAATAAATTAAAATAAAATAAAATGGAATAGAATAAAGTAGAATAAAAATAAAATAAAATAATGAGCCAGTCTTACTCGTTCCTGCCTGACATCCCAGCACATTGGGAGACCTAGGCAGGAAGATTGCTTGAGGCCAGGAATTTGAGACTAGCCTGGGCCTCAGAGTCCAGAAACCATGTCTCTAGAAAATAAATAAATAAAGTAGAAAAGTAAAATAAAATAAAATAAATATAATAACTAGCCAGATTTAGTATTTTCTGGCTGTCTTCCAACCAATTTAGGAGGCCGAGGTGAGAGGATCATGTTAGACCAGGAGTTTTAGATGAGCCTGAGCTCCCTAAAAAATCCCTGTCTATAAAAATAAATAAATAAAATAGTGAAGTAAAATAAAATAACATAACATAAGAAAAATAAAATAAAACAAAATAAAATAATTAGCCAGACTTAGTGGTTCCTGCCTGCCATCCCAGTATTTTGGAAATCTGAGGTGGGTGGATTGCTTGAGGCCAGGAGTGTGAAACTAGCCTGGGACACAGAGAAAAACCCTATCTCTAAAAAACTAAAAAAAATTTAAATAAAATAAATTAAAATAAAAGAAGTTAAATAATTAGTCAGAGTAGTGATTCCTACCTGGAATCCCAGCACTTTGAAAAACCGTGGTGGGAGAATTGCTTGAGGATAGGAGTTTGAGACCATCTTGGTACTCATAGCAAAATCCTGTCTCTAAAATAAAAATATATATATATAGTAAATTAAAATGAAATGATATGAAATAAAATGAAATGAGATGACATAAAACAAAATAGAATAAAATAAAATATATATAATAATTAGCTAGACTTAGTGGTTCCTGCCTGGGATATCAGTATTTTGGGAGGTTGAGTTGAGAGGATCACTTAAACCAGGATTTAGAGCCGAGTCTGGGACTCATAGCAAAACCCTGTCTCTAAAATATAAAATAATAAAATAATAAAGTAAAGTAAAATAAGATAAAATAAATAAATTAAATTAAATTAAATTAAATTAATTATCCAGACTTAGTGGTTTCTGCCTGGCATATCAGCAATTTGGGAGGGCTAAGCAGGAGGATCACTTGAACCTAGGAGTTTACACTACTCTGGGCCTTCTACCAAAATCCTGTCTCTACAAGATAAAAAGTAAAATAATAAAGCAAAATAAAATAAAATAAATCGCTAAAATTAGTGGTTCCTGCCTGTCATTCCTGCACTTTAGGAAGCCGAGATATGAGGCTTGCTTGAGGCCAGGAGTTTGAGACTAGCCTGGTCCTCATAGAAAACCATGTCTCTAAAAAATAAAAAAATAAAAATAGTAAAGTAAAATATAATAAAATAAAATAATTAGCCAAACTCAGTGGTTCCTGCCCCTCATCCCAGAACTTTGAAAAGCTGAGGAGGGAGGATTGCTTAAGCCAGGAATTTGAGACCAGCCTGGGACTCATAGCAAATTCCTGTCTCTGAGAAACAAAAAAAAATGAAAGAGTGAAGTAAAATAAAATGAAATAAATATAATAATCATCTAGACTTAGTGGTTCCTGCCTGGCATACAAACATTTTGGGAGGCTGTGTTGGAGGATCGCCTGAAGGCAGAGTTTGAGACTAGCCTGGGACTCATAGTGAAACACTTACTCTAAAAAGTAAAAAAAAAATTAAACTGTTAGATAAAATAAAGTAAAACAAAACAAAATAAAATAATAAACTGGACTAGGTGGTTCCTGCAGACCATCCCTACACTTTAGAAGGGCAAGGCAGGACGATCACTTAAGGCCAGGTTTTTGAGACTAGTCTGGGCCTCATAGCCAAACCCTGTCTCTAAAAAATAAAAATAAAAAATTAGTAAACTAAAATATAAAAATAATGTAAAATAAAATAAAATAAATTAATTAAATTAAATACTAGCCAGACTTACTGGTTACTGCCTGTCATCCCAGCACTTTGAAAGGCCAAGGCAGGAGGGTTGTTTGAGGCCAGGAATTGAGACAAACC
>NW_007220643.1:0-5213 GCF_000164805.1 Carlito syrichta | reverse complement strand
AAATAAAATAAAACTAAATATTAGCCAGATTTAGAAATCCCTGCCTGTCATTCCAGCACTTTGGGAGGCCAAGGCAGGAGGATTGCTTAAGGTCAGGAGTTTGACATTAGCCTGGGCCTCATAGCAAGACCCCATCTCTAGAATTTTTTAAAAATAAAATAGAAAAGCAAAATAAAATAAAATAATTATCCACACTTAGTTGTGCCTGCCTGGCATCCCAGTAATTTGGGGGACCGAGGTGGAGTATGGCTTGAGGCCAGGAGTTTGAGACTAGCCTGGCCTCATAGAGAACCATGTATCTACAAAATAAAAAGAAATTATAAAGTAAAGTAAAATAAAATAAAATAATTAGCCAGGCTTAATGGTTCCTGCCTGCTATCCCAGCACCTTGGGAGGCAGAGGCAGGAAGATCACTTGAGTCCAGGAGTTTAAGATTAGCCTGCACTTCATAGGAAAACCCTGACTCTACAAATAAAAAAAATAAAATAGTGAATTCACATAAATAGAAGGGAATTAAAGTGCAATAGAGTTGAACAGAATAAAATAGAATAAAATTTTAAAAAATAACCAAACAATGATTTTTGCATGTCATCCCAGCACATTGGGAGACTGAGGCAAGAAGATTACTTGAGGCCAGGAATTCGAGTCTAGCCTGGGCCATAGCAAAGCCATGTATCTAAAAAATAAATGAATAAAATAGTAAAGTGAAATAATATAAAATAAATTAAAATAAACATAATAATTAGCCAGACAGTTGTTTCTGGCTGTCTTCCCAGCAATGTGGGAGGCCGAGATGGGAGGATTGCTTGAGGCCAGGAGTTTGAGACTAGCCAGAGTCTCATTTACAAACACCTGTCTGTACAAAATAAAAAAATAAAATAGTAAAGTAAAATTAAATTAAAAAATAAAATAATTATCCAGACTTAGTGGTTCCTGCCTGTCATCCCATTACTTTGGAAGGCTGAGGCAGGAGGATTTCTTGAGGCCAGGAATTTGAGACTAGCCTGGGACTTGTAGCAAAATCATGTTTCTGAAAAATAAAAAAATAAAATAGTAAAGTAAAATTTAAAAATTAAATTAAATTACAATAAATTATTAGCCAGACTTAGTGTTTCCTGCCTGTCATTCCAGCACTTGGGGAAGTCAAGGCAGGAGGATCAATTGAGTCCAGGAGGTTAAGACTACCCTGGGCCTCATAGCAAAACCCTGTCTCTACAAATTAAAAAAAAAACAGCAAAATAAAATAAAATAAAACAAAATGGAATAGATTAGAGTAGAATAAAATAATTAGCCAGTCTTAGTGTTTCCTGCCTGACATCCCAGCATATTGGGAGGCCAAAGCAGGAACATTGCTTGAGGTCAGGAGTGTGAGACTTGGTCGAGCCTCATAGCAAAACCTTGGCTATAGAAAATAAGAAAATAAAATAGAAAAGTAAAATAAAATAAATTAAATTACAGTAAAACAAATATAATATTTAACCAGATTTATTGGTTTCTGGCTGTCTTCTCAACAATTTGAGGGGCTGAGGTGGGAGAATCATTAAGGCCAGGAGTTTTAGGCTAGTCTGGAATCCCTAACAAAACCCTGTCTATACAGAATAAATAAATAAAATAGTGAAGTAAAATAAAATAAATATAATAATTATACAGACTTAGTGGTTCTTGACTGGCATCCCAGCACTTTGGGAAGACAAGGCAGGAAGATTGCTTAAAGCCAGGAGTTTGAGACTAGCCCAGGACTCATAGCAAAACCCTGTCTCTAAAAAAAAACTGTAAAATAAAATAATATAAAATATAATAAAATAAATTAAAATAATTAACCAGACTAGTGGTTCCTGCATGTCATATCAGCATTTTGGAAGGCTGAGGTGGGATGATTTCTTGAGGCCAGGAGTTTGAGACTAACCTGGGACTCATAGCAAAACCCTGTCTCCAAAAAGCTAAAAAAATAGAATAGTAAATTAAATTAAATTAAAAAATTAGCCAGGCTTAGTGGTTTCTGCCTGGATCTCAGCACTTTGGAGACCGAAACGGAGGGATCACATGTGGCCAGGAGTTTAAACTAGCCTGGGCCTCCTAGAAAAACCCTGTCTCTACAAAATAAAAAAATCAAAAGAATGAAGTGAAATAAAATAAAATGAAGGAAAACAAAATAAAATAAAATAAAACAATTGGCCAAACTTAGTGGTTCCTACCTGTCATCCCAGCACTTTGGAAAGGCAAGGTAGGAGGATTTCTTGAGGCCAGGAGTTTCACACTAGCCTGGGACACATAGCA
Organism: Carlito syrichta; assembly: GCF_000164805.1. NCBI lineage: Eukaryota > Metazoa > Chordata > Mammalia > Primates > Tarsiidae > Carlito > Carlito syrichta. Next base: position 2,936 of record NW_007220643.1, on the reverse strand, counting down.
AAGTCCTGTATCAAAAAATAAAATAAGTTAAAATGAAATACTAAAGTAAAATAAGGTAAAATAAAACAAAATAAATTATTAGCTAGACTTAGTGGTTGCTGCTTGGAATCCCAGCTCTTTGGGAGCCCAAAGTGAGAGGATCACTTGAGGCTAGGAGTTTAGACTAGCCTGGGGCTCCTAACAAAACCCTGTCTCTACACAATAGAAACATAAAATAAAAAAGTAAAATAAAATAAAATAATTGGCCAAATTTGTGGTTCTTGCCTGTCATCCCTGTATTTTAGTAGGCTGAGGTGGGAAGATCACTTGAGGCCAGGAGTTTAAGACTATCCTGGGCCTCATTGCAATATCCTGATTCTGCAAAATAAAAAAGTAAAATAGTAAACTAAAATAAAATAAAATAAATTTAAAAATATATAAAATTTAAAAATTAGCCAGACGTAGTCATTCCTGATGGGCATCCCAGCACTTTTAGAGACCGATTGCTGGAGGATTGCTTGAGGCCAGGAGTTTGAGACTCGTCTAGGTCTCATAATAAATACCTGTCACTACAACATACAAACATAAAATAGCAAAGTAAAATAAAATTAAACAAAAAATAAAAGAATTATCCTGACTTAGTGGTTTCTGCCTGTCATCCCATTACTTTGGAAGTCCGAGGCAGGAGGATTGCTTGAGGTCAGAAGATTGAGATTAGACTGCGACTCATAATAAAACCCTGTTTCTGAAAAATAAAATAATAAATAGGTAAAGTAAAATTTAAAATAAATAAATAAAATAAAATAAAATAAAATAATTTGCCAGACTTAGTGCTTTCTTCCTGTCATCCCAGCACTTGGGGAGCCTGAGGCAGGAGGATCAATTGAGTCCAGAAGTTTAATTTAGCCTGGGCCTCATAGTAAAACCCTGTTTCTACAAATAAAAAAATACCAAAATAAATTAAAATAAAATAAAATGGAATAGAATAAAGTAGAATAAAAATAAAATAAAATAATGAGCCAGTCTTACTCGTTCCTGCCTGACATCCCAGCACATTGGGAGACCTAGGCAGGAAGATTGCTTGAGGCCAGGAATTTGAGACTAGCCTGGGCCTCAGAGTCCAGAAACCATGTCTCTAGAAAATAAATAAATAAAGTAGAAAAGTAAAATAAAATAAAATAAATATAATAACTAGCCAGATTTAGTATTTTCTGGCTGTCTTCCAACCAATTTAGGAGGCCGAGGTGAGAGGATCATGTTAGACCAGGAGTTTTAGATGAGCCTGAGCTCCCTAAAAAATCCCTGTCTATAAAAATAAATAAATAAAATAGTGAAGTAAAATAAAATAACATAACATAAGAAAAATAAAATAAAACAAAATAAAATAATTAGCCAGACTTAGTGGTTCCTGCCTGCCATCCCAGTATTTTGGAAATCTGAGGTGGGTGGATTGCTTGAGGCCAGGAGTGTGAAACTAGCCTGGGACACAGAGAAAAACCCTATCTCTAAAAAACTAAAAAAAATTTAAATAAAATAAATTAAAATAAAAGAAGTTAAATAATTAGTCAGAGTAGTGATTCCTACCTGGAATCCCAGCACTTTGAAAAACCGTGGTGGGAGAATTGCTTGAGGATAGGAGTTTGAGACCATCTTGGTACTCATAGCAAAATCCTGTCTCTAAAATAAAAATATATATATATAGTAAATTAAAATGAAATGATATGAAATAAAATGAAATGAGATGACATAAAACAAAATAGAATAAAATAAAATATATATAATAATTAGCTAGACTTAGTGGTTCCTGCCTGGGATATCAGTATTTTGGGAGGTTGAGTTGAGAGGATCACTTAAACCAGGATTTAGAGCCGAGTCTGGGACTCATAGCAAAACCCTGTCTCTAAAATATAAAATAATAAAATAATAAAGTAAAGTAAAATAAGATAAAATAAATAAATTAAATTAAATTAAATTAAATTAATTATCCAGACTTAGTGGTTTCTGCCTGGCATATCAGCAATTTGGGAGGGCTAAGCAGGAGGATCACTTGAACCTAGGAGTTTACACTACTCTGGGCCTTCTACCAAAATCCTGTCTCTACAAGATAAAAAGTAAAATAATAAAGCAAAATAAAATAAAATAAATCGCTAAAATTAGTGGTTCCTGCCTGTCATTCCTGCACTTTAGGAAGCCGAGATATGAGGCTTGCTTGAGGCCAGGAGTTTGAGACTAGCCTGGTCCTCATAGAAAACCATGTCTCTAAAAAATAAAAAAATAAAAATAGTAAAGTAAAATATAATAAAATAAAATAATTAGCCAAACTCAGTGGTTCCTGCCCCTCATCCCAGAACTTTGAAAAGCTGAGGAGGGAGGATTGCTTAAGCCAGGAATTTGAGACCAGCCTGGGACTCATAGCAAATTCCTGTCTCTGAGAAACAAAAAAAAATGAAAGAGTGAAGTAAAATAAAATGAAATAAATATAATAATCATCTAGACTTAGTGGTTCCTGCCTGGCATACAAACATTTTGGGAGGCTGTGTTGGAGGATCGCCTGAAGGCAGAGTTTGAGACTAGCCTGGGACTCATAGTGAAACACTTACTCTAAAAAGTAAAAAAAAAATTAAACTGTTAGATAAAATAAAGTAAAACAAAACAAAATAAAATAATAAACTGGACTAGGTGGTTCCTGCAGACCATCCCTACACTTTAGAAGGGCAAGGCAGGACGATCACTTAAGGCCAGGTTTTTGAGACTAGTCTGGGCCTCATAGCCAAACCCTGTCTCTAAAAAATAAAAATAAAAAATTAGTAAACTAAAATATAAAAATAATGTAAAATAAAATAAAATAAATTAATTAAATTAAATACTAGCCAGACTTACTGGTTACTGCCTGTCATCCCAGCACTTTGAAAGGCCAAGGCAGGAGGGTTGTTTGAGGCCAGGAATTGAGACAAACC
>NW_007220642.1:0-619 GCF_000164805.1 Carlito syrichta | reverse complement strand
CCTCATATACAGGAAACTTCACAACCTCTTGCTAAGGACAAACAAGAAATCTGTATGTCACATGTCCTCGATCCGAATAATCTACAGGGCATCTTTCTAAGGGCTAAACAAGTATCAGGGTTTTGAAGCAGGATTCTTGGTAATGGGAATCTTCATAAACAGGAAACTACACAGCCTCTACCTAAGAAAGGATAAGGAATCTGGTTTTCCCGAGACCTCAATGCCAAAAATCTACTGGGGGCCTTGCTGAAGGCTAAACAAGAATCAGTATTTCTAAGCAAGAATCTGGGGAATGGGAGTCCTCATATACAGGAAGCTACACGGGCTCAGCTAAGGAAGAATAAAAAAACTGGGTTACACGAGTTCTCAATTCCAAAAATGTTCAGGGCGTCTTGGTAAGGCCTATAAGACTCAGACTTGGACGGCCACATATTTTTGAAAGCTGGACACTATGTGCATATGAAGAATCACTCATTCCAGAAGTCCCACAACATTCTGGTCCTCTCTATAGTTTAAATGAAAATATGGCACTACAAGTCCATTTACATTCTGGATTTTCTAACGCCAAATTCCTGGACACAAGTAATCTTCTCGGGTGTTTTGATGTAAGCCCTGAGTT
>NW_007220641.1:0-689 GCF_000164805.1 Carlito syrichta | reverse complement strand
CAACTTGGGATTAGGTGTTCCCAAATATTTAGGACTTATTCTTAAAGGGGATCCAGCAATCTTGGATTCCAAGTCCCTTCTGACCTTTTGTGCTTATGATTATTGGTATATAAGAGTGTATTTCCACGTCGCCAGGTAACTCCCGGGAGTCTTACTGAGAACAAAAAGAATCTGGGTTATGGGTGTCGCCAATCCAAGAATTCTGCAAGGACACCTTATAAGGGCTAATCTGGAATCTGGGATTCTATTTCCACACATTCTTTAGGGCTACAAACCTCTTGGATATGACAATTTTGTCATTATAGATTCTCAGCAACCTTCTGGTCTTCTTGATTGTTGTAACCGAGAATGTGGACACTCAAGACCATTGGCTTCCTTGGGACAACAAAGGGCAGATTCCAGTACCCAAAGAATCTTATCGCCATATTTGTATTTAAGTATCGCCTTAAGATGTACCTTGTAATCCTAAAACTTCTGTTTGTCCTTCTACTCCGACAGGGGCCTGGTTTTCTGAGGTTGACAAATATTTATTATGTACTTTCTGGGTAACCATGATTCATGGATTCCACGACCCTAGGTAATTTCTGGTCATCTGACTATTTGTATACAGAGTTTTCTGATCCACATCACGAGGGAAAAACAGGGCATCTTGCTCAGAACGAAATGGGAAATTCGGTTCTAGGAGTTCT
>NW_007220640.1:0-807 GCF_000164805.1 Carlito syrichta | reverse complement strand
TTCTGACTTCAGGTTTACTTCTAATCAAGAAACTACTACTGGAATTTTAGATTGATATTCGTAACTTGGGATTAGGTGTTCCCAAATATTTAGGACTTATTCTTAAAGGGGATCCAGCAATCTTGGATTCCAAGTCCCTTCTGACCTTTTGTGCTTATGATTATTGGTATATAAGAGTGTATTTCCACGTCGCCAGGTAACTCCCGGGAGTCTTACTGAGAACAAAAAGAATCTGGGTTATGGGTGTCGCCAATCCAAGAATTCTGCAAGGACACCTTATAAGGGCTAATCTGGAATCTGGGATTCTATTTCCACACATTCTTTAGGGCTACAAACCTCTTGGATATGACTATTTTGTCATTATAGATTCTCAGCAACCTTCTGGTCTTCTTGATTGTTGTAACCGAGAATGTGGACACTCAAGACCATTGGCTTCCTTGGGACAACAAAGGGCAGATTCCAGTACCCAAAGAATCTTATCGCCATATTTGTATTTAAGTATTGCCTTAAGATGTACCTTGTAATCCTAAAACTTCTGTTTGTCCTTCTACTCCGATAGGGGCCTGGTTTTCTGAGGTTGACAAATATTTATTATGTACTTTCTGGGTAACCATGATTCATGGATTCCACGACCCTAGGTAATTTCTGGTCATCTGACTATTTGTATACAGAGTTTTCTGATCCACATCACGAGGGAAAAACAGGGCATCTTGCTCAGAACGAAATGGAAATTCGGTTCTAGGAGTTCTCATTCGCCAGAGTCTACAGGGCCTCTTGATAAGGTTTAATCAGCAATCTGGGCTCAGG
>NW_007220639.1:0-4375 GCF_000164805.1 Carlito syrichta | reverse complement strand
CACTACTGTGGCCAAGAAATATCAACCCCCAACTTTAGCTAACATGGTGCCTCCTTTCAAGACCCCAACAGGATGCCTGAAGCTGGGTCTCTTGGCCCAACTTCTGTAGCTATCTGTGGGTTCTACACATCTTCTGGTGAGCTTGCAGTACCAAGGGTTAGAATCCACACTTGATTTGCTTACCACTGTGCTTTCATTCAGCTCTAGCACTATTCTTGACACAGAGTAGGCATTTTATCAATGCTTATAAAATTGATTTTTTTCTACTGTACAGGATCTAATACACCTAGGATGATGTAAACATGTTAAATGACCATGTAATGCAGGTGGGCTCAGGTTTCTGTGAAAGCACCATACCTTCCAGAAGTGCATGGGATCTCCTCTGTCACCAGAGTGACTGAATCTGGACTTATTAAGAGCAGTGGTGGCCAGGCTTGGTGGCTCAGCCTGTAATTCCAGTGCTTTGGGAGGCTGAGGTGAGTGAATTGCCTAAGCCCACGGGTTTGAGATCTGCCTCAGCAACTTGATGAGAACTCTACAATAAATTAAAAATTAGCCAGGTACAGTAGTGCGTGCCTGTAGTTCTGACTACTTGGAAGGCTGAGGAGGAAGGATAGCCAGAGCCCAGCAGATCGAAGGCTGTGGTGGCCGGGAGTGTGCCACTGCATTCCCAGTCTGTGTGACAGAGTGAGACTCCAACTCAAAAAAAAAAAAAAAGCATAATTATTGACTCAGGAAGTCCTGAAATGACAGAACAACTGTGTGGAGCTCATGGACACCCAGAAAGAGCTGCTGGAAGCAACTAGGAGAAGATGGAACCCCTCAACACCCCCCACACTCACCCTAAGGCTCATGTGAGGATGGACAGCCAGATACAGCACAGAGAACTGGGTTCTGGGACACTAGTTCAGCTTTTTCCCACAGGAGCACTGGCCCTGCAGGTAACAGCTCTATGGGTTTCAGGAATAATTATGTGTATGTGGTGTTGGGAGTACTTCTGGGAAGAGGGGTTACAAAGAACACTGGCAATTTTGATACCAACCAACTAGAAAGCTAGAGAGTGCCTAGATCTCAATCCAGGATGCTACCAACAGGAAATTCCCAATATTGTATTTCTAAATTAGTAAATACTCAGGAACAATTGTACGCACTAAACCAGAAAAATAGTCATGTATGGAGCCTGCTTTAGTATTTCTTGAGCCCGTTCTTGAGGCACTGTCCAGAGGAAGATGTGTGCATCTGCCTGGCTGCCCACGTACATGTGGGGATGGTGTTCTTGGCTGTTTGTTGTCACCAACTACAGGGGCGTGGCAAGGGCTGACAGTGCATGAAGTGTGCCAAAGAGCATATATTCCTTTCCAAAGGGTGGCCGATACCAGTTCCTTAAACAGGAGGATATGGGCTCTGCAGGGCAGATTGTCCATTGTTCAAAAAAGCCAGAATTCCAGATTGTATAGGAAAGCATTTTTAATGTTTAATACTAGTAGTGGTTGCAGAATTCTCTAATACAGCACAGATCAGATGCACCACAGGCCAGACACACCACAGGCTTACAGTTTGTGTCTGTGGCCCATCTGTCCTCTTGACCAGATGCTTCCTACAGAGCAGGCTGTCTCCCTATTTCCCATTGGTGAATGCCCAGCCAGCTCCAGTCCCACCTGAGAGCCTGCTAAGCTCCAGCCTCTCAGTTCTCTACCCTCTGCTCTCTCCTTCCTTCCTCGATGCCAGGAGCCAAGAGCCAGGTCTGACATGACAAATCTTCTCAGAGCCCTCTGTAAAGTCAGCAATGTACACAGGGTATGCAGCGCTGATGAGGACACATGCATCCTGGATGTGGAGCTGTCAGCACAGGCCTCCAAATCACAACCTCAGTGGTTCATGCCATGCACACCTGTGGCTGGTTGACAGTATAGATATGAGCAATTTGGAGGCAATTGAACACTCCATGAATTCACACCTCCAATGCCCGCAAAGGTATTTAGCACCGGTGTTTCTGTAATTGTAATGCATGAAGATGTGTCCTAGTGTTTGGTGGCCCTCAACACTCACACTTTCACCTGCCTGGAGAGGCTGGCAGGCAGGCCTGGGCCCATACGGGGGCCAGAGGAGGTGTGATTTTACCAGCAAAGCCCACACGTCCTGGGTGCATGTCCTTGCTCATACCTCACCTTCAGGGATTCTTGCCAGCCAAAGCTCACCCAAATGTCTACTCAACCTCCCCTGGCCTTGCTTCCTTTCAGATCACAGAGGGCCTGCAGAGTGGCTCACTGGAAATGTCCCAAAGCAGCAGCAGACAGAAAAAGGAGGCAGGAGAAAAATGATCAAGCTCACACATGGGGCTGTGATAAATTTGGGGAACTTGAAGGAGGTCAGTCCAGGGAGCTGTCAATTGGCAACAAGGGGCCTCAGGATGGGAAGCTCAAAGTCATGTGTGAACCAGTGCTGAGGCCTGGCCTGGCTGGGGCACCAGGGACCATCAGGCCTTGACACAAATGGATGGGCTGGAGGTGTGAGTGTCCTGGATTATAGCAGAGGAGGGGGTGATGGGAAGGAAAAAAGGCTGTCAGGCATCAGAGCAAAACCTTCCTGCAGAATGATGAGAAGCTCTTGAATTCTCTCTTACCCAGCCAGCATAGGCTATCCAAGCCAAGTGCTCCGACTCCAGCCTCATGACCCACAGGTTGTCATATGACCTCAACCTCTGCCCCATGGTCACAGGTGGTGTAGACAGACCAGTACCACCTCCCAAGCAGCTACCTGTCTCCCTAGCATCTCCTGACTCTGAATGGGTGAAGTGGGTTGCAGAACACAGGCAGAAGGCACAGGGAAGCCCCACGATGCCCCACTGCCCCCAACTGCTCCAAATACTAACAGGTGGCTCAAGCTTGCATGTCACCTGCCCTTCTGCCCAGACACCTGTGTCAGCAAAAAAGAGAAAGAGCAGGGACAGAGGCCAAGCCACAAGCCCAACAACACTTGCTGCAAACCTGTACACCACAGCCTGCATGCTGGGGGGGGGGCACGTGGACAGGCTGGGCAAAGTGATGATGGGGTAACCAGAAGGGAGGACAGAGCATGCGGGAGCAGGTGGGCACTCAGAGTTCAGCCTGAGCCCCATGTCCATGCTGCCCCAGGTCAGCTCGGGGAGGCCCTGCCCCTGACATGGTGGGCACCACCAGCAGGGGCACATCTGCAGCCCACAGTGCCATTTGGCTCTTCTTTCGTTTTTAAAGTACTTTTCAATATTATTTATCCATCCCCACATGGTGAATTTTGTCCTTCTGAGAGCCAAATACGAACACAGGCAGGCTTGACATACACAGTTTCCTAGCAATGGGAACCCTGGGTGGCCAGAATCCACAGCTCCTTGCAGGGATGAGAGCACGGCCTGTGGGTGACCATGGAGTGCGCTGAGGCTGGAGGACATTCATATTTAGAAATGGGCTGGGACCCACACTGTGCCAGTTGGTGCCAGCGGACCCTGCTGCTTGCAGTGGTGAAGGCAAGCACATTGCAACATGCATGGCATGAATGTACATGTGTGTACATGCACATGCATACACAGGTGCACACATATGCCATCTCCCCTTCAGTCTGCAGATACCAAAAAAGGCAAACCTAAGCTGTGCTCTATTCTCAGTGGGACCATGTATGGGCTGGCTCAGCTCTGCTCTTCCTTATTCAAAAATTAATGATGAGGTCCACAGGAAAGAATAGAGTACCTTGCATCTGCCAAGGACCCCAGCGGGCTAAACATAGATCCCAGCCCCACGCAGGGGCAGCTGAATCTGTTGACTGAAGACTGGGAATCTCCATATTCAACTCCCTTCCATGGTGGTTTTACTTTATCCTGAAGTCTGAGAACATAGCAGGTGATCCAAAGAGACAAGTTTCACCTCCCATCTCACTAGACTTAACCCAATCTAACATCAATATTCCAACAGCATTGTGTAGGCTCTCTTCAATCCTGCCTGACATGGGCTGCATGTCTTCTAAATTATTTTTCTCATTACTTTGGGAACTGCATGACATTGTGGGGAGGGAAAGCCCTTGACCTGTTGCTGCAGGAAGGGAATTCACTCCATTTTGATGACATCCTGCAAATGGTGGTTGTACCCTAAACCCTCTGATTAATTCTACCCATATGCTGTCCATTACCTGATGTCAGAACAAAATTGGCCAGGCATGGTGGCACACACCTGTAGTCCCAACTACTCTGGAGGCTTAGACAAAAGAATCACCTGAGCCCAGGGGTTCAAGTCTGGTTTAATGTCTTTTTCACTAATTCAGGAGATGAAATTAAGACCTGTACACAAAAGAGAGTTGGGTATAAGCACACTGCATAAATCCAAGAAACACGATGGGCTGCTCATCT
>NW_007220638.1:0-774 GCF_000164805.1 Carlito syrichta | reverse complement strand
CAGGTGATCCAAAGAGACAAGTTTCACCTCCCATCTCACTAGACTTAACCCAATCTAACATCAATATTCCAACAGCATTGTGTAGGCTCTCTTCAATCCTGCCTGACATGGGATGCATGTCTTCTAAATTATTTTTCTCATTACTTTGGGAACTGCATGACATTGTGGGAAGGGAAAGTCCTTGACCTGTTGCTGCAGGAAGGGAATTCACTCCATTTTGATGACATCCTGCAAATGGTGGTTGTACCCTAAACCCTCTGATTAATTCTACCCATATGCTGTCCATTACCTGATGTCAGAACAAAATTGACCAGGCATGGTGGCACACACCTGTAGTCCCAACTACTCTGGAGGCTTAGACAAAAGAATCACCTGAGCCCAGGGGTTCAAGGCTGGTTTAATGTCTTTTTCACTAATTCAGGAGATGAAATTAAGACCTGTACACAATAGAGAGTTGGGTATAAGCACACTGCATAAATCCAAGAAACACGATGGGCTGATCATCTATGAAACAGGGGTGAGGCAACTCCATCAACTAGCTGTGGAAAATGGCAAAGAAGCTAAGCTGTTTACCAGAAGTCATGGTTGGAAAACAAGTCCTCATACAAGAAATCAAGCCCCAATCACACACCATCTATTGATATTGAACTTGAAATCTCAGTATCCAGATAGAAATCCCATGGATAAATGATATTCCCCAGTAGAGAAATAACACTTCTCCATGAGTATGTCCCTACACCCATGGAAGAAAGCATGCCAAGCCTAAATTCATGA
>NW_007220637.1:0-592 GCF_000164805.1 Carlito syrichta | reverse complement strand
CTGCTGTCCATTACCTGATGTCAGAACAAAATTGGCCAGGCATGGTGGCACACACCTGTAGTCCCAACTACTCTGGAGGCTTAGACAAAAGAATCACCTGAGCCCAGGGGTTCAAGTCTGGTTTAATGTCTTTTTCACTAATTCAGGAGATGAAATTAAGACCTGTACACAAAAGAGAGTTGGGTATAAGCACACTGCATAAATCCAAGAAACACGATGGGCTGATCATCTATGAAACAGGGGTAAGGCAACTCCATCAACTAGCTGTGGAAAATGGCAAAGAAACTAAGCTGTTTACCAGAAGTCATGGTTGGAAAACAAGTCCTCATACAAGAAATCAAGCCCCAATCACACACCATCTATTGATATTGAACTTGAAATCTCAGTATCCAGATAGAAATCCCATGGATAAATGATATTTCCCAGTAGAAGAAAATAACACTTCTCCATGAGTATATCTCTACAACCCATGGAAGAAAGCATGCCAAGCCTAAATTCATGAGAAAATCACAAACTACACAAGGAAAAAAATCACTATGAAAGTCAGCAGAAATAACCACCTGGAGGACTTTAAATTTAAGAAATACAATCC
>NW_007220636.1:0-4464 GCF_000164805.1 Carlito syrichta | reverse complement strand
GTTTCTGTGAAAGCATCATACCTTCCAGAAGTGCATGGGATCTCCTCTGTCACCAGAGTGACTGAATCTGGACTTATTAAGAGCAGTGGTGGCCAGGCTCGGTGGCTCAGCCTGTAATTCCAGTGCTTTGGGAGGCTGAGGTGAGTGAATTGCCTAAGCCCACGGGTTCGAGATCTGCCTGGGCAACTTGATGAGAACTCTACAATAAATTAAAAATTAGCCAAGTACAGTAGTGCATGCCTGTAGTTCTGACTACTTGAAAGGCTGAGGAGGAAGGATAGCCAGAGCCCAGCAGATCGAGGCTGTGGTGGCCGGGAGTGTGCCACTGCATTCCAGTCTGTGTGACAGAGTGAGACTCCAACTCAAAAAAAAAAAAAAGAGCAGTAGTTATTGACTCAGGAAGTCCTGAAATGACAGAACAACTGTGTGGAGCTCATGGACACCCAGAAAGAGCTGCTGGAAGCAACTAGGAGAAGATGGAACCCCTCAACACCCCCCACACTCACCCTAAGGCTCATGTGAGGATGGACAGCCAGATACAGCACAGAGAACTGGGTTCTGGGACACTAGTTCAGCTTTTTCCCACAGGAGCACTGGCCCTGCAGGTAACAGCTCTATGGGTTTCAGGAATAATTATGTGTATGTGGTGTTGGGAGTACTTCTGGGAAGAGGGGTTACAAAGAACACTGGCAATTTTGATACCAACCAACTAGAAAGCTAGAGAGTGCCTAGATCTCAATCCAGGATGCTACCAACAGGAAATTCCCAATATTGTATTTCTAAATTAGTAAATACTCAGGAACAATTGTACGCACTAAACCAGAAAAATAGTCATGTATGGAGCCTGCTTTAGTATTTCTTGAGCCCGTTCTTGAGGCACTGTCCAGAGGAAGATGTGTGCATCTGCCTGGCTGCCCACGTACATGTGGGGATGGTGTTCTTGGCTGTTTGTTGTCACCAACTACAGGGGCCTGGCAAGGGCTGACAGTGCATGAAGTGTGCCAAAGAGCATATATTCCTTTCCAAAGGGTGGCCGATACCAGTTCCTTAAACAGGAGGATATGGGCTCTGCAGGGCAGATTGTCCATTGTTCAAAAAAGCCAGAATTCCAGATTGTATAGGAAAGCATTTTTAATGTTTAATACTAGTAGTGGTTGCAGAATTCTCTAATACAGCACAGATCAGATGCACCACAGGCCAGACACACCACACGCTTACAGTTTGTGTCTGTGGCCCATCTGTCCTCTTGACCAGATGCTTCCTACAGAGCAGCCATCTCCCTATTTCCCATTGGTGAATGCCCAGCCAGCTCCAGTCCCACCTGAGAGCCTGCTAAGCTCCAGCCTCTCAGTTCTCTACCCTCTGCTCTCTCCTTCCTTCCTCGATGCCAGGAGCCAAGAGCCAGGTCTGACATGACAAATCTTCTCAGAGCCCTCTGTAAAGTCAGCAATGTACACAGGGTATGCAGCGCTGATGAGGACACATGCATCCTGGATGTGGAGCTGTCAGCACAGGCCTCCAAATCACAACCTCAGTGGTTCATGCCATGCACACCTGTGGCTGGTTGACAGTATAGATATGAGCAATTTGGAGGCAATTGAACACTCCATGAATTCACACCTCCAATGCCCGCAAAGGTATTTAGCACCGGTGTTTCTGTAATTGTAATGCATGAAGATGTGTCCTAGTGTTTGGTGGCCCTCAACACTCACACTTTCACCTGCCTGGAGAGGCTGGCAGGCAGGCCTGGGCCCATACGGGGGCCAGAGGAGGTGTGATTTTACCAGCAAAGCCCACACGTCCTGGGTGCATGTCCTTGCTCATACCTCACCTTCAGGGATTCTTGCCAGCCAAAGCTCACCCAAATGTCTACTCAACCTCCCCTGGCCTTGCTTCCTTTCAGATCACAGAGGGCCTGCAGAGTGGCTCACTGGAAATGTCCCAAAGCAGCAGCAGACAGAAAAAGGAGGCAGGAGAAAAATGATCAAGCTCACACATGGGGCTGTGATAAATTTGGGGAACTTGAAGGAGGTCAGTCCAGGGAGCTGTCAATTGGCAACAAGGGGCCTCAGGATGGGAAGCTCAAAGTCATGTGTGAACCAGTGCTGAGGCCTGGCCTGGCTGGGGCACCAGGGACCATCAGGCCTTGACACAAATGGATGGGCTGGAGGTGTGAGTGTCCTGGATTATAGCAGAGGAGGGGGTGATGGGAAGGAAAAAAGGCTGTCAGGCATCAGAGCAAAACCTTCCTGCAGCATGATGAGAAGCTCTTGAATTCTCTCTCACCCAGCCAGCATAGGCTATCCAAGCCAAGTGCTCCGACTCCAGCCTCATGACCCACAGGTTGTCATATGACCTCAACCTCTGCCCCATGGTCACAGGTGGTGTAGACAGACCAGTACCACCTCCCAAGCAGCTACCTGTCTCCCTAGCATCTCCTGACTCTGAATGGGTGAAGTGGGTTGCAGAACACAGGCAGAAGGCACAGGGAAGCCCCACGATGCCCCACTGCCCCCAACTGCTCCAAATACTAACAGGTGGCTCAAGCTTGCATGTCACCTGCCCTTCTGCCCAGACACCTGTGTCAGCAAAAAAGAGAAAGAGCAGGGACAGAGGCCAAGCCACAAGCCCAACAACACTTGCTGCAAACCTGTACACCACAGCCTGCATGCTGGGGGGGGGGCACGTGGACAGGCTGGGCAAAGTGATGATGGGGTAACCAGAAGGGAGGACAGAGCATGCGGGAGCAGGTGGGCACTCAGAGTTCAGCCTGAGCCCCATGTCCATGCTGCCCCAGGTCAGCTCGGGGAGGCCCTGCCCCTGACATGGTGGGCACCACCAGCAGGGGCACATCTGCAGCCCACAGTGCCATTTGGCTCTTCTTTCGTTTTTAAAGTACTTTTCAATATTATTTATCCATCCCCACATGGTGAATTTTGTCCTTCTGAGAGCCAAATACGAACACAGGCAGGCTTGACATACACAGTTTCCTAGCAATGGGAACCCTGGGTGGCCAGAATCCACAGCTCCTTGCAGGGATGAGAGCACGGCCTGTGGGTGACCATGGAGTGCGCTGAGGCTGGAGGACATTCATATTTAGAAATGGGCTGGGACCCACACTGTGCCAGTTGGTGCCAGCGGACCCTGCTGCTTGCAGTGGTGAAGGCAAGCACATTGCAACATGCATGGCATGCATGTACATGTGTGTACATGCACATGCATACACAGGTGCACACATATGCCATCTCCCCTTCAGTCTGCAGATACCAAAAAAGGCAAACCTAAGCTGTGCTCTATTCTCAGTGGGACCATGTATGGGCTGGCTCAGCTCTGCTCTTCCTTATTCAAAAATTAATGATGAGGTCCACAGGAAAGAATAGAGTACCTTGCATCTGCCAAGGACCCCAGCGGGCTAAACATAGATCCCAGCCCCACGCAGGGGCAGCTGAATCTGTTGACTGAAGACTGGGAATCTCCATATTCAACTCCCTTCCATGGTGGTTTTACTTTATCCTGAAGTCTGAGAACATAGCAGGTGATCCAAAGAGACAAGTTTCACCTCCCATCTCACTAGACTTAACCCAATCTAACATCAATATTCCAACAGCATTGTGTAGGCTCTCTTCAATCCTGCCTGACATGGGCTGCATGTCTTCTAAATTATTTTTCTCATTACTTTGGGAACTGCATGACATTGTGGGAAGGGAAAGTCCTTGACCTGTTGCTGCAGGAAGGGAATTCACTCCATTTGATGACATCCTGCAAATGGTGGTGTACCCTAAACCCTCTGATTAATTCTACCCATATGCTGTCCATTACCTGATGTCAGAACAAAATTGACCAGGCATGGTGGCACACACCTGTAGTCCCAACTACTCTGGAGGCTTAGACAAAAGAATCACCTGAGCCCAGGGGTTCAAGGCTGGTTTAATGTCTTTTTCACTAATTCAGGAGATGAAATTAAGACCTGTACACAATAGAGAGTTGGGTATAAGCACACTGCATAAATCCAAGAAACACGATGGGCTGATCATCTATGAAACAGGGGTGAGGCAACTCCATCAACTAGCTGTGGAAAATGGCAAAGAAGCTAAGCTGTTTACCAGAAGTCATGGTTGGAAAACAAGTCCTCATACAAGAAATCAAGCCCCAATCACACACCATCTATTGATATTGAACTTGAAATCTCAGTATCCAGATAGAAATCCCATGGATAAATGATATTCCCCAGTAGAAGAAAATAACACTTCTCCATGAGTATGTCCCTACAACCCATGGAAGAAAGCATGCCAAGCCTAAATTCATGAGAAAATCACAAACTACACAAGGAAAAAAATCACTATGAAAGTCAGCAGAAATAACCACCTGGAGGACTTTAAAGTTAAGAAATACAATCCTGGACTAAAACTAAAAGGACTTTTAAATAAGTATGTTAAAATTATCAGTGAGATGAGAAAGAAAGGG
>NW_007220635.1:0-4903 GCF_000164805.1 Carlito syrichta | reverse complement strand
CAAGAAACACGATGGGCTGATCATCTATGAAACAGGGGTAAGGCAACTCCATCAACTAGCTGTGGAAAATGGCAAAGAAACTAAGCTGTTTACCAGAAGTCATGGTTGGAAAACAAGTCCTCATACAAGAAATCAAGCCCCAATCACACACCATCTATTGATATTGAACTTGAAATCTCAGTATCCAGATAGAAATCCCATGGATAAATGATATTTCCCAGTAGAAGAAAATAACACTTCTCCATGAGTATGTCCCTACAACCCATGGAAGAAAGCATGCCAAGCCTAAATTCATGAGAAAATCACAAACTACACAAGGAAAAAAATCACTATGAAAGTCAGCAGAAATAACCACCTGGAGGACTTTAAAGTTAAGAAATACAATCCTGGACTAAAACTAAAAGGACTTTTAAATAAGTATGTTAAAATTATCAGTGAGATGAGAAAGAAAGGGCTGAATTAATAGGGCAAGAATGGGACATTATGGGGGGGAGATTTTTAAAACTAAGCTAAATTAAAGCAAACAAAGGCAAATTTAAGAGTAAAGATAATTTACCCAAGGTCATACAAGGAGTAAAAGATAGATTCAACATTTCAACTCTGGTTGTCCAACCTTTCAGGACAATAGTATCCTGTCTCTCAAAATAGGATAAAAGTTTTTTTATACTGTAGGTACATACCCAAAATATCAACAATATTTTTATCTTTATATTTTCATTCCTTCACTAGAGATGGAATTATGAATGATTTTTATTTTCTGTTTTCTTTGTGTTTTGCATTTTTAAAATTAACACATATAATCATTGTGATACCTAGTGAGAAGTACTTTTTCTTTGTTGTAACAATGGTTTAAAACTTAAATTACAGTTTCTATTCATCTTGATTCATACATATTTGTATTAGATCCAGTAGTTGTAGAAATTAGCCCAAGAATATAATCTTACTCTCTTTACAGCCCATTCAAAACTTCAACTTGCAGAAATTCATATATCTAAATATTTGTATTTAATTTATTTTTCTAGGCAGGCTAAATCACAATTTGGACAAAGATCTCAAAGAACCAGGTGCTAGGAACCCAGTGTCTCTTATATGATAGTTTTTACAAAAATGAACTTTGGAATTTCTCCATTAATTTTATATTGAGAGATACAAAGAAATAATCTTGCAAAAAATCATTTCTACATATAGTTTAGAGTGCATTTTATAGCTTGTCTACTAGGTTACATTGTGTGTGTGTGTGGGTGTGTGTGCATGTATGAGAGAGAGAGAGAGAGAGAGAGAGAGAGAGAGAGATTAAGATTCACCTCATGGTGTGGTTTAATACTAACCTCATTTAGTTAGTTTAAATGTCTTCCAGATTTAAATATCTGGGGTTTCCCCAAAGCAAATTATCTTGTTTGCTTTTTTCTTTTTCCAGGTACTCAGGATCTTGTAACTGATCATTTCTTTCTTTTTCAGTTTGTTATTTTGAAAGCTCAGAGACAAATTGGGAAGTTATATTAGTAATACAATAGGTTTTGTGGCATGATTTCCATAAACCACCAGATGTTTTGTTTTTACTCATTCTTATTTTTCTATAACTTTCATTATCTTTTATATTATTATTTTCCACTTGTACTATATCCATGTAACTTATATAAAATCCCTTTAAGAGCAGCAAATCAGCGTGTGTGTGTGTGTGTGTGTGTGTGTGTGTGTGTGTGTGTGCAGTATTAAACTTCCTCTGATAGTATTTTTATTTATCAAATTTTTTTCTTAAAATATGTTTTACATCTATCTAAAAGAGTACTTCTTTGCAGTGAATGGTATTTCTTTTTCACCACAGGTGAGGTTAAATTTTAATGATCAAAAGATTTTCTGACCTCAAAGATTACCTGAAGCAACCCTTTATCTCTAGAGTATTACTCCCAAGTTGTTAGAGATCAATAGCCATTTATTTTACTGAAGCTCATGTTTTGATAGGCAAAGGATGCTGCATATTAGCCTTACATAAGGACACTCACCTAGGGTTAATAAGATCAAAGAAAAATCATATCTGTTGGAGTTAGACAGGCAAGAAAAATTTTATTAAAGTTTATTGCAATAGGGGTCAAGTCTAGAATAATTGGAGAGGGAGACTGGACCCAACTCTGCTGGACCAAAAGGTGGGGGAAGGGTTAAGCACTGGGGTGAGAAAAGGGGAAGGTACTGGAGGACTTTGGGGATAGTTTGGTCAATGTGATCTGTAAATGCTAGCTGGTACATTTTGAAGTTAGGCTCCTACTTTCCCACAGAGACTGGGTTATAGGGACAGTATCTTTTTGAAGACCACACTTCAAGGGAATGGATACCAGGTCCTTGAGAAAGATATTTATGGGTTGTAAAACTCACAAGAGGCTAGGAAGTGATTTAGACTCAAAGGGACAGAGGAGGAATTTGCAATTACAGGTTTTCTAAAGTAACTGTTCTAAGGAAAGGAAGGTCAGGAGTCTTAAGTCAGGAAAAAACCTGTCTAAGGTTTAGTAAAGCTGGGGGGAAACTTAGGCCATCTCGATGAGCAGCCAATCTATCAGTAGACAACACTATATTAGTTTCACCATATATTTAGACCCATAGGGGGAGGTAGCTTGGTCTTTTCAAAGATATATTTTAACATTTAGAGCATACATTTTAATGATAGTGCAATAATTTACATGTGGCATTATCCCATCCCTCTCTATATTTGTTCTGTCTTCTTCCTTAGTGATCATCTCCTACTCCTGTCTCTGTTAAGATTTCCTGGGTCTATCCTCAGTCATTACGGCTCACATTTCATCTCAGGTAGTTGCTGAATATTGAAGCTTCAGTTGCTAAATTTACCTAAATTGACAATTTTATATCCAAGACACTCAGGCAGCCCTTCCAGGGTAGTTCTGAGAAATGAATGAGAAAATGTATGTGAAATCACATTGCACGGTCCCTGGAAAATAGTAGTTAAGAGCTGTGTTTTTCATTGGTCTAATTTTTTATACATTTTTTTCAACTCTTCTTACTAGCCCCATGACCCTTCTTTTTCTTTCTTGTTCCAGGCTTCTATCTTGTCTCTTTGTCTCCCACCCACCACCTCTGCTAACAGCAGGATGCCCATCTCTGTGCCCATAGGCCCAGCAGTATTACTGTCTTTGCTCTCCTAATCTGCCCCTAACCCTGACCACTTGTACACACACATCTCAGTTCTGATTCCCTCCTACAACCCTACACTCCTTAGCACTGAGGAAGGCAACAGAGACCAGCCCCATCAGTTACAATAGCAGAATCATTCCTGGCATTTATAGATTGATAGAGGTATAGTTGGGTCCCTGGTGCATCCTACAACTGAATGAACACTTGCAGAAATGTCCTGAATATTATGATCCTGACAGTAAAAAGAAGACAAAGGAAGGCAGACATAAGATAGAAAACAACTACAAAATCGACAATGGTACCAAGGGAACAAGTGGAGAAATAGAATGAGAAGTAGTTTAAAAACTAAAAGTAGGAGAAAGATTTTGTTTGTGTTTTCTTCTGTTTTGTTTTGCTTTCTAGAACTCAAGGTTTGGAAAGTTACAGCATGAAAGAAGAGCGGAGGGATAGTACTTGGTGACAGTTGCCTTGGGGAAGCACAGGAGAATGGACATTCTCATAGGAAGAAGCAATAAAGTTCCCAACAATAGAACATCTAAATAGTTATCCCTTTTTTAAAATCTCTTCAGGTTTCCACTTCTATAAACACCTATTGGCAAAATAACTTAATCCTTGGTTTACTGAAAAAAGTGAGACTTTTGAGGACATTTCTGTCTTGGCTAAATCCCTTCTACTGTCTCCTATCTGTTCTTGTACCTATTCTCTTCAACTTACCTCCCATTTCAAAGGAATATCTTACCCAGTTATTTGTGGGGTATTCCTTCACATCTCTTTCATCCTTTATTCCTTTCCTTTTTCTTCAATTTTCTTTCCCTCTATTAAGCATCCTTTCTCTTTAGAAGCAATATAAAATATGTGCTTAGCAGAGTAAAAAATGTTTGTCAACCAAATACACATAACAACTCTGTTCTAAATATTTGAGAAATTATTATTATTATCTTGCATAATGTGCACTAAGGAGAATTTAATATATGTAAAATAAAAATGATAAGATACTCCACAACCCATACTTTATAAGAAATTGCTGGCAAGCCCTTAATATTATCAGAATAAGGGAGCAAATACTAAGTACAAGGGAACAATGTCACATTTCCAGTGCTCACTCTGCCATGACAACAACTTCATGAACATTTTATAATGAAGGATAGCCTGAATAATGTCCCAAATAAAATTTTAATTTTCTTTCATTTTAAGTCTATTGAGTGGTTATTATACCTAGCCTTTTAAAAGGATAAAATAGTGCTTTCCATTATTCACAAAAGAATTACATTATTGTGAATACTATTTTGCAAGTATTCCATATATCTCTTCTGTGACACTCAAGGAGTTCCAAATAGTCAATATGAAATGGAATTTTGAATGTTGAGGAAGTCACATAACAATAAGCAGGGATGGTGCAAAGAAAATATTCATTGCTAGGAGACACTGAAGATGTGTTTATGAAAGAATTGATCACAGAGTCAAAACTGATATTTTCAGTGGAATTGGTGCATTTCTCCCATTAAACTTGTCACTACTTGGATCTGAAGCATATTTAATTCATGGATCACTGCTGCAGTATTGTGTCAACACATACTTAGGGAGTCTTCAATGTATGGTTCACTGCAGTGACACACTGTAATGGCTTCTTGTCTATCAAGTTAATGCATATTATCATAGAACATTAACACAAGGGTTATTGATAAGATACTCCACAACCCATACTTTATAAGAAATTGCTGGCAAGCCCTTTATAGTATCAGTAATAAAATTAAAAAAAAAA
>NW_007220634.1:0-4669 GCF_000164805.1 Carlito syrichta | reverse complement strand
CTTCTCCATGAGTATGTCCCTACAACCCATGGAAGAAAGCATGAAAGCCTAAATTCATGAGAAAATCACAAACTACACAAGGAAAAAAATCACTATGAAAGTCAGCAGAAATAACCACCTGGAGGACTTTAAAGTTAAGAAATACAATCCTGGACTAAAACTAAAAGGACTTTTAAATAAGTATGTTAAAATTATCAGTGAGATGAGAAAGAAAGGGCTGAATTAATAGGGCAAGAATGGGACATTATGGGGGGGAGATTTTTAAAACTAAGCTAAATTAAAGCAAACAAAGGCAAATTTAAGAGTAAAGATAATTTACCCAAGGTCATACAAGGAGTAAAAGATAGATTCAACATTTCAACTCTGGTTGTCCAACCTTTCAGGACAATAGTATCCTGTCTCTCAAAATAGGATAAAAGTTTTTTTATACTGTAGGTACATACCCAAAATATCAACAATATTTTTATCTTTATATTTTCATTCCTTCACTAGAGATGGAATTATGAATGATTTTTATTTTCTGTTTTCTTTGTGTTTTGCATTTTTAAAATTAACACATATAATCATTGTGATACCTAGTGAGAAGTACTTTTTCTTTGTTTGTAACAATGGGTTTAAAACTTAAATTACAGTTTCTATTCATCTTGATTCATACATATTTGTATTAGATCCAGTAGTTGTAGAAATTAGCCCAAGAATATAACCTTACTCTCTTTACAGCCCATTCAAAACTTCAACTTGCAGAAATTCATATATCTAAATATTTGTATTTAATTTATTTTTCTAGGCAGGCTAAATCACAATTTGGACAAAGATCTCAAAGAACCAGGTGCTAGGAACCCAGTGTCTCTTATATGATAGTTTTTACAAAAATGAACTTTGGAATTTCTCCATTAATTTTATATTGAGAGATACAAAGAAATAATCTTGCAAAAAATCATTTCTACATATAGTTTAGAGTGCATTTTATAGCTTGTCTACTAGGTTACATTGTGTGTGTGTGTGGGTGTGTGTGCATGTATGAGAGAGAGAGAGAGAGAGAGAGAGAGAGAGAGAGATTAAGATTCACCTCATGGTGTGGTTTAATACTAACCTCATTTAGTTAGTTTAAATGTCTTCCAGATTTAAATATCTGGGGTTTCCCCAAAGCAAATTATCTTGTTTGCTTTTTTCTTTTTCCAGGTACTCAGGATCTTGTAACTGATCATTTCTTTCTTTTTCAGTTTGTTATTTTGAAAGCTCAGAGACAAATTGGGAAGTTATATTAGTAATACAATAGGTTTTGTGGCATGATTTCCATAAACCACCAGATGTTTTGTTTTTACTCATTCTTATTTTTCTATAACTTTCATTATCTTTTATATTATTATTTTCCACTTGTACTATATCCATGTAACTTATATAAAATCCCTTTAAGAGCAGCAAATCAGCGTGTGTGTGTGTGTGTGTGTGTGTGTGTGTGTGTGTGTGTGCAGTATTAAACTTCCTCTGATAGTATTTTTATTTATCAAATTTTTTTCTTAAAATATGTTTTACATCTATCTAAAAGAGTACTTCTTTGCAGTGAATGGTATTTCTTTTTCACCACAGGTGAGGTTAAATTTTAATGATCAAAAGATTTTCTGACCTCAAAGATTACCTGAAGCAACCCTTTATCTCTAGAGTATTACTCCCAAGTTGTTAGAGATCAATAGCCATTTATTTTACTGAAGCTCATGTTTTGATAGGCAAAGGATGCTGCATATTAGCCTTACATAAGGACACTCACCTAGGGTTAATAAGATCAAAGAAAAATCATATCTGTTGGAGTTAGACAGGCAAGAAAAATTTTATTAAAGTTTATTGCAATAGGGGTCAAGTCTAGAATAATTGGAGAGGGAGACTGGACCCAACTCTGCTGGACCAAAAGGTGGGGGAAGGGTTAAGCACTGGGGTGAGAAAAGGGGAAGGTACTGGAGGACTTTGGGGATAGTTTGGTCAATGTGATCTGTAAATGCTAGCTGGTACATTTTGAAGTTAGGCTCCTACTTTCCCACAGAGACTGGGTTATAGGGACAGTATCTTTTTGAAGACCACACTTCAAGGGAATGGATACCAGGTCCTTGAGAAAGATATTTATGGGTTGTAAAACTCACAAGAGGCTAGGAAGTGATTTAGACTCAAAGGGACAGAGGAGGAATTTGCAATTACAGGTTTTCTAAAGTAACTGTTCTAAGGAAAGGAAGGTCAGGAGTCTTAAGTCAGGAAAAAACCTGTCTAAGGTTTAGTAAAGCTGGGGGGAAACTTAGGCCATCTCGATGAGCAGTCAATCTATCAGTAGACAACACTATATTAGTTTCACCATATATTTAGACCCATAGGGGGAGGTAGCTTGGTCTTTTCAAAGATATATTTTAACATTTAGAGCATAAATTTTAATGATAGTGCAATAATTTACATGTGGCATTATCCCATCCCTCTCTATATTTGTTCTGTCTTCTTCCTTAGTGATCATCTCCTACTCCTGTCTCTGCTAAGATTTCCTGGGTCTATCCTCAGTCATTACGGCTCACATTTCATCTCAGGTAGTTGCTGAATATTGAAGCTTCAGTTGCTAAATTTACCTAAATTGACAATTTTATATCCAAGACACTCAGGCAGCCCTTCCAGGGTAGTTCTGAGAAATGAATGAGAAAATGTATGTGAAATCACATTGCACGGTCCCTGGAAAATAGTAGTTAAGAGCTGTGTTTTTCATTGGTCTAATCTTTTATACATTTTTTTCAACTCTTCTTACTAGCCCCATGACCCTTCTTTTTCTTTCTTGTTCCAGGCTTCTATCTTGTCTCTTTGTCTCCCACCCACCACCTCTGCTAACAGCAGGATGCCCATCTCTGTGCCCATAGGCCCAGCAGTATTACTGTCTTTGCTCTCCTAATCTGCCCCTAACCCTGACCACTTGTACACACACATCTCAGTTCTGATTCCCTCCTACAACCCTACACTCCTTAGCACTGAGGAAGGCAACAGAGACCAGCCCCATCAGTTACAATAGCAGAATCATTCCTGGCATTTATAGATTGATAGAGGTATAGTTGGGTCCCTGGTGCATCCTACAACTGAATGAACACTTGCAGAAATGTCCTGAATATTATGATCCTGACAGTAAAAAGAAGACAAAGGAAGGCAGACATAAGATAGAAAACAACTACAAAATCGACAATGGTACCAAGGGAACAAGTGGGAGAAATAGAATGAGAAGTAGTTTAAAAACTAAAAGTAGGAGAAAGATTTTGTTTGTGTTTTCTTCTGTTTTGTTTTGCTTTCTAGAACTCAAGGTTTGGAAAGTTACAGCATGAAAGATGAGCGGAGGGATAGTACTTGGTGACAGTTGCCTTGGGGAAGCACAGGAGAATGGACATTCTCATAGGAAGAAGCAATAAAGTTCCCAACAATAGAACATCTAAATAGTTTTCCCTTTTTAAAAATCTCTTCAGGTTTCCACTTCTATAAACACCTATTGGCAAAATAACTTAATCCTTGGTTTACTGAAAAAAGTGAGGCTTTTGAGGACATTTCTGTCTTGGCTAAATCCCTTCTACTGTCTCCTATCTGTTCTTGTACCTATTCTCTTCAACTTACCTCCCATTTCAAAGGAATATCTTACCCAGCTATTTGTGGGGTATTCCTTCACATCTCTTTCATCCTTTATTCCTTTCCTTTTTCTTCAATTTTCTTTCCCTCTATTAAGCATCCTTTCTCTTTAGAAGCAATATAAAATATGTGCTTAGCAGAGTAAAAAATGTTTGTCAACCAAATACACATAACAACTCTGTTCTAAATATTTGAGAAATTATTATTATTATCTTGCATAATGTGCACTAAGGAGAATTTAATATATGTAAAATAAAAATGATAAGATACTCCACAACCCATACTTTATAAGAAATTGCTGGCAAGCCCTTAATATTATCAGAATAAGGGAGCAAATACTAAGTACAAGGGAACAATGTCACATTTCCAGTGCTCACTCTGCCATGACAACAACTTCATGAACATTTTATAATGAAGGATAGCCTGAATAATGTCCCAAATAAAATTTTAATTTTCTTTCATTTTAAGTCTATTGAGTGGTTATTATACCTAGCCTTTTAAAAGGATAAAATAGTGCTTTCCATTATTCACAAAAGAATTACATTATTGTGAATACTATTTTGCAAGTATTCCATATATCTCTTCTGTGACACTCAAGGAGTTCCAAATAGTCAATATGAAATGGAATTTTGAATGTTGAGGAAGTCACATAACAATAAGCAGGGATGGTGCAAAGAAAATATTCATTGCTAGGAGACACTGAAGATGTGTTTATGAAAGAATTGATCACAGAGTCAAAACTGATATTTTCAGTGGAATTGGTGCATTTCTCCCATTAAACTTGTCACTACTTGGATCTGAAGCATATTTAATTCATGGATCACTGCTGCAGTATTGTGTCAACACATACTTAGGGAGTCTTCAATGTATGGTTCACTGCAGTGACACACTGTAATGGCTTCTTGTCTATCAAGTTAATGCATATTATCATAGAACATTAACACAAGGGTTATTGATAAGATACTCCACAACCCATACTTTATAAGAAATTGCTGGCAAGCCCTTTATAGTATCAGTAATAAAATTAAAAAAAAAA
>NW_007220633.1:0-770 GCF_000164805.1 Carlito syrichta | reverse complement strand
GACTAAAACTAAAAGGACTTTTAAATAAGTATGTTAAAATATCAGTGAGATGAGAAAGAAAGGGCTGAAATAATAGGGCAAGAATGGGACATTATGGGGGGGAGATTTTTAAAACTAAGCTAAATTAAAGCAAACAAAGGCAAATTTAAGAGTAAAGATAATTTACCCAAGGTCATACAAGGAGTAAAAGATAGATTCAACATTTCAACTCTGGTTGTCCAACCTTTCAGGACAATAGTATCCTGTCTCTCAAAATAGGATAAAAGTTTTTTTATACTGTAGGTACATACCCAAAATATCAACAATATTTTTATCTTTATATTTTCATTCCTTCACTAGAGATGGAATTATGAATGATTTTTATTTTCTGTTTTCTTTGTGTTTTGCATTTTTAAAATTAACACATATAATCATTGTGATACCTAGTGAGAAGTACTTTTTCTTTGTTGTAACAATGGTTTAAAACTTAAATTACAGTTTCTATTCATCTTGATTCATACATATTTGTATTAGATCCAGTAGTTGTAGAAATTAGCCCAAGAATATAATCTTACTCTCTTTACAGCCCATTCAAAACTTCAACTTGCAGAAATTCATATATCTAAATATTTGTATTTAATTTATTTTTCTAGGCAGGCTAAATCACAATTTGGACAAAGATCTCAAAGAACCAGGTGCTAGGAACCCAGTGTCTCTTATATGATAGTTTTTACAAAAATGAACTTTGGAATTTCTCCATTAATTTTATATTGAGAGATACAAAGAAATAA
>NW_007220632.1:0-602 GCF_000164805.1 Carlito syrichta | reverse complement strand
CCTTTCAGGACAATAGTATCCTGTCTCTCAAAATAGGATAAAAGTTTTTTTATACTGTAGGTACATACCCAAAATATCAACAATATTTTTATCTTTATATTTTCATCCCTTCACTAGAGATGGAATTATGAATGATTTTTATTTTCTGTTTTCTTTGTCTTTTGCATTTTTAAAATTAACACATATAATCATTGTGATACCTAGTGAGAAGTACTTTTTCTTTGTTGTAACAATGGTTTAAAACTTAAATTACAGTTTCTATTCATCTTGATTCATACATATTTGTATTAGATCCAGTAGTTGTAGAAATTAGCCCAAGAATATAACCTTACTCTCTTTACAGCCCATTCAAAACTTCAACTTGCAGAAATTCATATATCTAAATATTTGTATTTAATTTATTTTTCTAGGCAGGCTAAATCACAATTTGGACAAAGATCTCAAAGAACCAGGTGCTAGGAACCCAGTGTCTCTTATATGACAGTTTTTACAAAAATGAACTTTGGAATTTCTCCATTAATTTTATGAGAGATACAAAGAAATAATCTTGCAAAAATCATTTCTACATATAGTTTAGAGTGCATTTTATAGCTTGTCTACTA
>NW_007220631.1:0-745 GCF_000164805.1 Carlito syrichta | reverse complement strand
CTCTTTCTTTCTTTCTTTTTCTTTCTTTCTCTTTTCTTTCTCTCTCTCCCTCCCTCCCTTTCTTTCTCTCTTTCTTTCTTTTTAGAGTTGGAATCTAACTCTGTTGCCCAGGCTGGAGTGGGCATTATGACTGCTTTTATGTTGTGGTTTCTTGAAATTACTTTCTTCTTTAAAATGAAGATTTTATTGTTAAAAGTCTAGAAAATGTTGACCTAGCACAATTCATCCAATTCGATAAGTCTTTCCTTCACCTCCCAAGAACAACCAGAGCCTGAATTTCTCAAGAATACCCAGTGAGTTCTGGTTATTTCTGGAGAATGAGTAAAGTTCATGAGGGCTGAGTATAGGAGGGAGACCATAAAAGAAACATCTCCTGGAAAAGGGAGAAATTCCAGAGGGAGCACCTGGCCCAACCATAAAGAGGGAAGCAGCGTTAGTAGAGATACATTGCCAAGACTGGCATCAGTGTGGGAGCTAAGCCAATGCCTGCACATCAAAGGTCACTATTGAAGTGAGAGTTTTGTTACCAGTTCTAAGTCATTTAGCCATCAGATGTGGAGTGAAGACCTTCTGTCCTCACCTGCTTATAAAGGCTTGGATCCCTCAGCAGAAGCATTTTCCATGGACACTGTGATAGCCACAGTATATACATGGAGGATAAGGCAGTGACAAAAACCCAGCCCTCCATTATAATTAAGATGACCATAATGTATTACTATTCCTTTGAATAGTCTGATTACATGGG
>NW_007220630.1:0-4741 GCF_000164805.1 Carlito syrichta | reverse complement strand
ATTCAAATCAAGGGTTTTTCTATAAAATACTGTCTAGTATTCTTAAAAGTGTCAAGGTAATGAGAGACAAAGAGGAGCCTAAGGAAACATGTCAACTAAATGGAATGTTGGATCTTGGATTGGATACTGGCATAAAATTAAGGTGATAGTGGATACATGATAAAACCAAGCTAAGTTTATAATTAGAAATTAGCATATATCTTGTTAATTTCCTAGTTTTGATTATTTTACCATGACTGTGTAAGATGTTTATATTAGGTGAAGAAAGAAAATGGTGTGAAGGATGTATTAAGAATCCTGAGTACTGTCTTTGCCACTCTTCTATAAGTCTAAAATTATTCAAAAATAAATAGCTTTTAAAATCTAATGAAGGTACACACCATATTGCAGGGGCTATATTCTCATGTGCGTCAAGTTGCCATGAAGGAAGGAAAAAAATAAATAGAGAAACATGATGTTAATTTCATTTTTAAAAACTAGTGATTGGATTAAATGCTTTCTGACCCTATCTTTCTCATACTCTCATAAGATTTTAGAATGAGAACCCATTTTCTTCTTTATGTTCCTGAAAGCAACCAGGGAAATCAACTGTAGTAGTTATTTACTGCTACTGTTTTAACCTGCCTGAGCATTAACGGATAATTGGCTAGTTCATATATATATATATATTTGTTGTTGTTTGTTTTGTTTTTTCCAGGAAACATGAAAATTCCAAGATAAATTGGAATTACACACACACACACACAATAAGGCACAATTGACCCTCTGCAAATCAATAACCTCAAAGTCTGTTTCATGACTCCATTCTCTACTCCTAAAAAGAATCATCAATTCCTAGAATGCTTGAAATATGAAGACCTTAAAGAGGTTGTTTAATTCAGAGGTTCTCAACTATGTGAGTCCAAAACTTCTTGGACAAGTTTGACAACAGCTCAGGAGCCAAGAATGAGGCCATGAGAATATTGCTCAAATATTTAATGCCCTTGCCTCAAATCCTCTTCAACCATTGCAATCAGATATTTACTTAAGTTTCTTTTATTTTATCCATTTGCTCTCTTTGACATTTTTTGTTCAGATGAAGAATTCTAAGGTTAAAGATAATTTTTAAACCATTGCTCTATGTTAACCCTTTTTGTTTAAAAAACAGAATAAGAAGGAAATATGTGAGTGACTTACCCATGGTCACACAGTGTTTTAATGGTAAAGTCTGGAATCCAGAACTCTTTAAATTTCAGCACATTGTTTATTGTTCCACAGCCTATATTCTAACATCTTATATCAAAGTCCCTCCACAATGCAGTAATATGACTTTAGAGAAAGCTAAAACTTAAACTTAAGTGTTCCTAAATTGATTGAGTAAAGAAATACCAAATCTGATAACAAAGTACAGAGTAACTGTGATTATTCTCACCTTTTTTTCCAGTGGTAATCAATGCCTGTTTTAAACATTGAGAACACACATTGATCTACAAAGCTATACAGATACATACTCACAAAATTAATTAACAATTTTAACCCTTTTATGTGTGTGCATCCTGCTCTTTGTCCTAGAAAATGGAAAACTATATCTGAGAAAACAATGCTCAGCCTGACTTAAAGACCTATTAGAAAAATGTGTTGTTTCTCCACAATCCTTAGATTATTTGTATGATTTTAACTCTTCAATATGTCCTGTGCTCAAGTATGAAACCAACCAATTTTTTTTTAGTCAGGGTCTCAACTCTGTCACCCAGACTGGAATATATTGGCACACTCACAGTCAACCCAGCGCCAACCTATTGGGCTCGAGTGATCCTTCCACCTCAGTCTTCCAAGTAGCCAGAACTACAGGTGTGTACTACCACACCAGGCTTATTTTTGGATATATTGTAGAGACGAGGTCTCATCAAGTTGTGCAGGCTGGTCTCGATCCCCTGGGCTCAGGCAATCCTCTTGCCTCAGCCTCCCAAAGTGCTGGGATTAAAGGTTTGAGCCATCTGGCCTGTCCTAACCAATATTTTAATGGCAATAATTTATCTTGGAATTGTACATGTTTCCTGAAGGAGGTGCTTCGTTGTAAAAAAGAGAAAAATAGCCCATGAAAGCCAAGAGTTGACCAGCATCCCTAGCTGAGCTTTGATGTTAGCAGGAATTGAACTGGCATTCATGATTATGCCATGATATTCTCACATAGAACATAAACAGTTTCACACAACACCAACATGAGTCAAAGTCACACTGTTTCAGTGATAAATCTAGACATAATACAAGACCACTGAACACTCATGTCTGATCCCAGACAACTTCATATACTCTTCCAACTATAAAATGACCAAACATCTACTTATCCTGGCTAATGTGAGTAACTACTACCTCTTTATTAAACATAGCTTTGGGTTTGTTTTATTCTTTTTGCTTTCTTGATGAGAATTGTTAAGATACAAATAGAGCTATCCCTGTTTGCTAAAGGTATCCAATCCAGAGCAAAGTCTTGCTTGCTGGAATCCTTCCCCAAAGCACCTAACAGAAGTCAAAGTTCTGTAAGTACTCCTCAATAAAACACCCTTTCTGAGGCACTCCATGGTTCCCATTGGTACATGTTCTCTCTTACTGCTGTAAGACTATAAACCAAACTCTATTCAATGACAGGGGTGTTCCTGGTGGACTTTGGATGAAGAGTATTGACAAGAGCATAAAAAAGAAGCAATTTTATAACATACTTGGAATGACCAATAAATAAGTGGCTAGAGGC
This sequence comes from Carlito syrichta, assembly GCF_000164805.1. Lineage (NCBI taxonomy): Eukaryota > Metazoa > Chordata > Mammalia > Primates > Tarsiidae > Carlito > Carlito syrichta. The sequence continues at coordinate 2,010 of NW_007220630.1, read as the reverse complement.
CATTTTGAGTTATAAGTCTTTCTTTTCCCATCATCCTCCCCATCTACGCATGAGAAACAAACAAGAAGCTAACAAGAAGAAAGTGGTATCACAGGAGTCAGGGCCTATAGATTCTTTGTCACTTCACCCACCAGCAATCACTGACCTCTGTTTTCCTTCTCTTGACCACAGTAGAGGCTGGGTGCTGGCTGCCCACAGCGTGCTACACTGACAGGAAAGACCATGCTCAGGAAGGTTAAGATATTTGACTGAGGTGATACTTAGTTCTTTTTTGCTCAATTATTACTGTTTTAACAGGGTTTGTTCTGGGAGGAGAAAATCTCATATAGTTTAAACATGAGTTGCTTACTTGGTTATTTTTACTTAGCAAAATTATGGTCAATGTAGATGGTTTTCATGGTAGAAAATAGATTGAAAACCAAAGTAAGACTTCATTTTCTCACATTTTCTTGTCCAGATGAGAATTGGAATAGAAAGCCCTTGTGTTAAAATAAGAACAGCTCTGTGACAAATTACTCAGAACAGTAAGTATAATGTTGTATTGTAACAAGGTAATATGTGGGAATATTTTTAGAAAACATTTGAATTCATAAAAATAAACCATTTGTTTGACTTGAATAGGCTATCCAATTGTCTACACAATCACAGACTTGGTTTGGAATTCCAGCTGCATCAGAAGCTGGTATTACATTTTATTACCTAGGGAAATTTACTTAATCTGTCTAAGCTCACTGTCTAGCTAGACCCAGGAAAATAGCTAATGTTTTCTACATTTTTAAAACTGGGTATTAGATTTTGAATGATTTGATATTTCTGCCTGCTCCAGTTTTATTCAAAGTAGTGTGCAGTTTTCTCGGTGTTGGAGATGGGAGTAAGAACTTAACTACTTTAGAGATGAAAAATCCTCCAAACCAGGGAGGTAACTGTTTGCTTTGTGTTTGTCCCAGTCTCCTGTATCTCCACATCACTAAAAGAGAGAACTTCCTTTCTTAACTCACTGTTCTAGTAGGTCCTTGAAACCACCCAAATAGTTACTTCAAATCCAATAATGACTGACTGTTTGAACTTGCATTCATTTCTTTCTTTCTTTATTCTTTCTTTCTTTCTTTCTTTCTTTCTTTCTTTCTTTCTTTCTTTCTTTCTTTCTTTCTTTCTTTCTTTCTTTCTTTTTCTTTCTTTCTATTTTCTTTCTCTCTCTCCCTCCCTCCCTTTCTTTCTCTCTTTCTTTCTTTTTAGAGTTGGAATCTAACTCTGTTGCCCAGGCTGGAGTGGGCATTATGACTGCTTTTATGTTGTGGTTTCTTGAAATTACTTTCTTCTTTAAAATGAAGATTTTATTGTCAAAAGTCTAGAAAAATGTTGGCCTAGCACAATTCATCCAATTCGATAAGTCTTTCCTTCACCTCCCAAGAACAACCAGAGCCTGAATTTCTCAAGAATACCCAGTGAGTTCTGGTTATTTCTGGAGAATGAGTAAAGTTCATGAGGGCTGAGTATAGGAGGGAGACCATAAAAGAAACATCTCCTGGAAAAGGGAGAAATTCCAGAGGGAGCACCTGGCCCAACCATAAAGAGGGAAGCAGCGTTAGTACAGATACATTGCCAAGACTGGCATCAGTGTGGGAGCTAAGCCAATGCCTGCACATCAAAGGTCACTATTGAAGTGAGAGTTTTGTTACCAGTTCTAAGTCATTTAGCCATCGGATGTGGAGTGAAGACCTTCTGTCCTCACCTGCTTATAAAGGCTTGGATCCCTCAGCAGAAGCATTTTCCATGGACACTGTGATAGCCACAGTATATACATGGAGGATAAGGCAGTGACAAAACCCAGCCCTCCATTATAATTAAGATGACTATAATGTATTACTATTCCTTTGAATAGTCTGATTACATGGGTGGTTGGTCCTTGTTGAATATCCCTGTGTGGAACGGGCTCTAGTTAATCGAGGTTTTCTAGTCTTGAAGAATTGACAATCTTGGAAGACACACCTTTCCCAGAGCAAATAATAG
>NW_007220629.1:0-4012 GCF_000164805.1 Carlito syrichta | reverse complement strand
ATCATCAATTCCTAGAATGCTTGAAATATGAAGACCTTAAAGAGGTTATTTAATTCAGAGGTTCTCAACTATGTGAGTCCAAAACTTCTTGGACAAGTTTGACAACAGCTCAGGAGCCAAGAATGAGGCCATGAGAATATTGCTCAAATATTTAATGCCCTTGCCTCAAATCCTCTTCAACCATTGCAATCAGATATTTACTTAAGTTTCTTTTATTTTATCCATTTGCTCTCTTTGGCATTTTTTGTTCAGATGAAGAATTCTAAGGTTAAAGATGATTTTTAAACCATTGCTCTATGTTAACCCTTTTTGTTTAAAAAACAGAATAAGAAGGAAATATGTGAGTGACTTACCCATGGTCACACAGTGTTTTAATGGTAAAGTCTGGAATCCAGAACTCTTAAATTTCAGCACACTGTTTATTGTTCTACAGCCTATATTCTAACTTATCTTATATCAAAGTCCCTCCACAATGCAGTAATATGACTTTAGAGAAAGCTAAAACTTAAACTTAAGTGTTCCTAAATTGATTGAGTAAAGAAATACCAAATCTGATAACAAAGTACAGAGTAACTGTGATTATTCTCACCTTTTTTTCCAGTGGTAATCAATGCCTGTTTTAAACATTGAGAACACACATTGATCTACAAAGCTATACAGATACATACTCACAAAATTAATTAACAATTTTAACCCTTTTATGTGTGTGCATCCTGCTCTTTGTCCTAGAAAATGGAAAACTATATCTGAGAAAACAATGCTCAGCCTGACTTAAAGACCTATTAGAAAAATGTGTTGTTTCTCCACAATCCTTAGATTATTTGTATGATTTTAACTCTTCAATATGTCCTGTGCTCAAGTATGAAACCAACCAATTTTTTTTTAGTCAGGGTCTCAACTCGGTCACCCAGACTGGAATATAGTGGCACACTCACAGTCACCCCAGCGCCAACCTATTGGGCTCGAGTGATCCTTCCACCTCAGTCTTCCAAGTAGCCAGAACTACAGGTGTGTACTACCACACCAGGCTTATTTTTGGATATATTGTAGAGACGAGGTCTCATCAAGTTGTGCAGGCTGGTCTCGATCCCCTGGGCTCAGGCAATCCTCTTGCCTCAGCCTTCCAAAGTGCTGGAATTAAAGGTTTGAGCCATCTGGCCTGTCCTAACCAATATTTTAATGGCAATAATTTATTTGGAATTGTACATGTTTCCTGAAGGAGGTGCTTGGTTGTAAAAAAGAGAAAAATAGCCCATGAAAGCCAAGAGTTGACCAGCATCCCTAGCTGAGCTTTGATGTTAGCAGGAATTGAACTGGCATTCATGATTATGCCATGATATTCTCACATAGAACATAAAAAGTTTCACACAACACCAACATGAGTCAAGGTCACACTGTTTCAGTGATAACTCTAGACATAATACAAGACCACTGAACACTCATGTCTGATCCCAGACAACTTCATATACTCTTCCAACTATAAAATGACCAAACATCTACTTATCCTGGCTAATGTGAGTAACTGCTACCTCTTTATTAAACATAGCTTTGGGGTTTGTTTTATTCTTTTTGCTTTCTTGATGAGAATTGTTAAGATACAAATAGAGCTATCCCTGTTTGCTAAAGGTATCCAATCCAGAGCAAAATCTTGCTTGCTGGAATCCTTCCCCAAAGCACCTAACAGAAGTCAAAGTTCTGTAAGTACTCCTCAATAAAACACCCTTTCTGAGGCACTCCATGGTTCCCATTGGTACATGTTCTCTCTTACTGCTGTAAGACTATAAACCAAACTCTATTCAATGACAGGGGTGTTCCTGGTGGACTTTGGATGAAGAGTATTGACAAGAGCATAAAAAAGAAGCAATTTTATAACATACTTGGAATGACCAATAAATAAGTGGCTAGAGGCCATTTTGAGTTATAAGTCTTTCTTTTCCCATCATCCTCCCCATCTACGCATGAGAAACAAACAAGAAGCTAACAAGAAGAAAGTGGTATCACAGGAGTCAGGGCCTATAGATTCTTTGTCACTTCACCCACCAGCAATCACTGACCTCTGTTTTCCTTCTCTTGACCACAGTAGAGGCTGGGTGCTGGCTGCCCACAGCGTGCTACACTGACAGGAAAGACCATGCTCAGGAAGGTTAAGATATTTGACTGAGGTGATACTTAGTTCTTTTTTGCTCAATTATTACTGTTTTAACAGGGTTTGTTCTGGGAGGAGAAAATCTCATATAGTTTAAACATGAGTTGCTTACTTGGTTATTTTTACTTAGCAAAATTATGGTCAATGTAGATGGTTTTCATGGTAGAAAATAGATTGAAAACCAAAGTAAGACTTCATTTTCTCACATTTTCTTGTCCAGATGAGAATTGGAATAGAAAGCCCTTGTGTTAAAATAAGAACAGCTCTGTGACAAATTACTCAGAACAGTAAGTATAATGTTGTATTGTAACAAGGTAATATGTGGGAATATTTTTAGAAAACATTTGAATTCATAAAAATAAACCATTTGTTTGACTTGAATAGGCTATCCAATTGTCTACACAATCACAGACTTGGTTTGGAATTCCAGCTGCATCAGAAGCTGGTATTACATTTTATTACCTAGGGAAATTTACTTAATCTGTCTAAGCTCACTGTCTAGCTAGACCCAGGAAAATAGCTAATGTTTTCTACATTTTTAAAACTGGGTATTAGATTTTGAATGATTTGATATTTCTGCCTGCTCCAGTTTTATTCAAAGTAGTGTGCAGTTTTCTCGGTGTTGGAGATGGGAGTAAGAACTTAACTACTTTAGAGATGAAAAATCCTCCAAACCAGGGAGGTAACTGTTTGCTTTGTGTTTGTCCCAGTCTCCTGTATCTCCACATCACTAAAAGAGAGAACTTCCTTTCTTAACTCACTGTTCTAGTAGGTCCTTGAAACCACCCAAATAGTTACTTCAAATCCAATAATGACTGACTGTTTGAACTTGCATTCATTTCTTTCTTTCTTTATTCTTTCTTTCTTTCTTTCTTTCTTTCTTTCTTTCTTTCTTTCTTTCTTTCTTTCTTTCTTTCTTTCTTTCTTTCTTTTTCTTTCTTTCTATTTTCTTTCTCTCTCTCCCTCCCTCCCTTTCTTTCTCTCTTTCTTTCTTTTTAGAGTTGGAATCTAACTCTGTTGCCCAGGCTGGAGTGGGCATTATGACTGCTTTTATGTTGTGGTTTCTTGAAATTACTTTCTTCTTTAAAATGAAGATTTATGTAAAAGTCTAGAAAATGTTGACCTAGCACAATTCATCCAATTCGATAAGTCTTCCTTCACCTCCCAAGAACAACCAGAGCTGAATTTCTCAAGAATACCCAGTGAGTTCTGGTTATTTCTGGAGAATGAGTAAAGTTCATGAGGGCTGAGTATAGGAGGGAGACCATAAAAGAAACATCTCCTGGAAAAGGGAGAAATTCCAGAGGGAGCACCTGGCCCAACCATAAAGAGGGAAGCAGCGTTAGTAGAGATACATTGCCAAGACTGGCATCAGTGTGGGAGCTAAGCCAATGCCTGCACATCAAAGGTCACTATTGAAGTGAGAGTTTTGTTACCAGTTCTAAGTCATTTAGCCATCAGATGTGGAGTGAAGACCTTCTGTCCTCACCTGCTTATAAAGGCTTGGATCCCTCAGCAGAAGCATTTTCCATGGACACTGTGATAGCCACAGTATATACATGGAGGATAAGGCAGTGACAAAACCCAGCCCTCCATTATAATTAAGATGACCATAATGTATTACTATTCCTTTGAATAGTCTGATTACATGGGTGGTTGGTCCTTGTTGAATATCCCTGTGTGGAACGGGCTCTAGTTAATTGAGGTTTTCTAGTCTTGAAGAATTGACAATCTTGGAAGACACACCTTTCCCAGAGCAAATAATAGCCAGGACATCTCTTTTCTATTCCCCAGAAATGTGATAAAGATTATTATTGAGTATAATTAATGGGAAAACTGTTATGTGTATGAAAACAAGAGTGAAGA
>NW_007220628.1:0-4149 GCF_000164805.1 Carlito syrichta | reverse complement strand
ATCATCAATTCCTAGAATGCTTGAAATATGAAGACCTTAAAGAGGTTATTTAATTCAGAGGTTCTCAACTATGTGAGTCCAAAACTTCTTGGACAAGTTTGACAACAGCTCAGGAGCCAAGAATGAGGCCATGAGAATATTGCTCAAATATTTAATGCCCTTGCCTCAAATCCTCTTCAACCATTGCAATCAGATATTTACTTAAGTTTCTTTTATTTTATCCATTTGCTCTCTTTGGCATTTTTTGTTCAGATGAAGAATTCTAAGGTTAAAGATGATTTTTAAACCATTGCTCTATGTTAACCCTTTTTGTTTAAAAAACAGAATAAGAAGGAAATATGTGAGTGACTTACCCATGGTCACACAGTGTTTTAATGGTAAAGTCTGGAATCCAGAACTCTTAAATTTCAGCACACTGTTTATTGTTCTACAGCCTATATTCTAACTTATCTTATATCAAAGTCCCTCCACAATGCAGTAATATGACTTTAGAGAAAGCTAAAACTTAAACTTAAGTGTTCCTAAATTGATTGAGTAAAGAAATACCAAATCTGATAACAAAGTACAGAGTAACTGTGATTATTCTCACCTTTTTTTCCAGTGGTAATCAATGCCTGTTTTAAACATTGAGAACACACATTGATCTACAAAGCTATACAGATACATACTCACAAAATTAATTAACAATTTTAACCCTTTTATGTGTGTGCATCCTGCTCTTTGTCCTAGAAAATGGAAAACTATATCTGAGAAAACAATGCTCAGCCTGACTTAAAGACCTATTAGAAAAATGTGTTGTTTCTCCACAATCCTTAGATTATTTGTATGATTTTAACTCTTCAATATGTCCTGTGCTCAAGTATGAAACCAACCAATTTTTTTTTAGTCAGGGTCTCAACTCTGTCACCCAGACTGGAATATATTGGCACACTCACAGTCAACCCAGCGCCAACCTATTGGGCTCGAGTGATCCTTCCACCTCAGTCTTCCAAGTAGCCAGAACTACAGGTGTGTACTACCACACCAGGCTTATTTTTGGATATATTGTAGAGACGAGGTCTCATCAAGTTGTGCAGGCTGGTCTCGATCCCCTGGGCTCAGGCAATCCTCTTGCCTCAGCCTCCCAAAGTGCTGGGATTAAAGGTTTGAGCCATCTGGCCTGTCCTAACCAATATTTTAATGGCAATAATTTATCTTGGAATTGTACATGTTTCCTGAAGGAGGTGCTTCGTTGTAAAAAAGAGAAAAATAGCCCATGAAAGCCAAGAGTTGACCAGCATCCCTAGCTGAGCTTTGATGTTAGCAGGAATTGAACTGGCATTCATGATTATGCCATGATATTCTCACATAGAACATAAACAGTTTCACACAACACCAACATGAGTCAAAGTCACACTGTTTCAGTGATAAATCTAGACATAATACAAGACCACTGAACACTCATGTCTGATCCCAGACAACTTCATATACTCTTCCAACTATAAAATGACCAAACATCTACTTATCCTGGCTAATGTGAGTAACTACTACCTCTTTATTAAACATAGCTTTGGGTTTGTTTTATTCTTTTTGCTTTCTTGATGAGAATTGTTAAGATACAAATAGAGCTATCCCTGTTTGCTAAAGGTATCCAATCCAGAGCAAAGTCTTGCTTGCTGGAATCCTTCCCCAAAGCACCTAACAGAAGTCAAAGTTCTGTAAGTACTCCTCAATAAAACACCCTTTCTGAGGCACTCCATGGTTCCCATTGGTACATGTTCTCTCTTACTGCTGTAAGACTATAAACCAAATTCTATTCAATGACAGGGGTGTTCCTGGTGGACTTTGGATGAAGAGTATTGACAAGAGCATAAAAAAGAAGCAATTTTATAACATACTTGGAATGACCAATAAATAAGTGGCTAGAGGCCATTTTGAGTTATAAGTCTTTCTTTTCCCATCATCCTCCCCATCTACGCATGAGAAACAAACAAGAAGCTAACAAGAAGAAAGTGGTATCACAGGAGTCAGGGCCTATAGATTCTTTGTCACTTCACCCACCAGCAATCACTGACCTCTGTTTTCCTTCTCTTGACCACAGTAGAGGCTGGGTGCTGGCTGCCCACAGCGTGCTACACTGACAGGAAAGACCATGCTCAGGAAGGTTAAGATATTTGACTGAGGTGATACTTAGTTCTTTTTTGCTCAATTATTACTGTTTTAACAGGGTTTGTTCTGGGAGGAGAAAATCTCATATAGTTTAAACATGAGTTGCTTACTTGGTTATTTTTACTTAGCAAAATTATGGTCAATGTAGATGGTTTTCATGGTAGAAAATAGATTGAAAACCAAAGTAAGACTTCATTTTCTCACATTTTCTTGTCCAGATGAGAATTGGAATAGAAAGCCCTTGTGTTAAAATAAGAACAGCTCTGTGACAAATTACTCAGAACAGTAAGTATAATGTTGTATTGTAACAAGGTAATATGTGGGAATATTTTTAGAAAACATTTGAATTCATAAAAATAAACCATTTGTTTGACTTGAATAGGCTATCCAATTGTCTACACAATCACAGACTTGGTTTGGAATTCCAGCTGCATCAGAAGCTGGTATTACATTTTATTACCTAGGGAAATTTACTTAATCTGTCTAAGCTCACTGTCTAGCTAGACCCAGGAAAATAGCTAATGTTTTCTACATTTTTAAAACTGGGTATTAGATTTTGAATGATTTGATATTTCTGCCTGCTCCAGTTTTATTCAAAGTAGTGTGCAGTTTTCTCGGTGTTGGAGATGGGAGTAAGAACTTAACTACTTTAGAGATGAAAAATCCTCCAAACCAGGGAGGTAACTGTTTGCTTTGTGTTTGTCCCAGTCTCCTGTATCTCCACATCACTAAAAGAGAGAACTTCCTTTCTTAACTCACTGTTCTAGTAGGTCCTTGAAACCACCCAAATAGTTACTTCAAATCCAATAATGACTGACTGTTTGAACTTGCATTCATTTCTTTCTTTCTTTATTCTTTCTTTCTTTCTTTCTTTCTTTCTTTCTTTCTTTCTTTCTTTCTTTCTTTCTTTCTTTCTTTCTTTCTTTCTTTTTCTTTCTTTCTATTTTCTTTCTCTCTCTCCCTCCCTCCCTTTCTTTCTCTCTTTCTTTCTTTTTAGAGTTGGAATCTAACTCTGTTGCCCAGGCTGGAGTGGGCATTATGACTGCTTTTATGTTGTGGTTTCTTGAAATTACTTTCTTCTTTAAAATGAAGATTTTATTGTCAAAAGTCTAGAAAATGTTGGCCTAGCACAATTCATCCAATTCGATAAGTCTTTCCTTCACCTCCCAAGAACAACCAGAGCCTGAATTTCTCAAGAATACCCAGTGAGTTCTGGTTATTTCTGGAGAATGAGTAAAGTTCATGAGGGCTGAGTATAGGAGGGAGACCATAAAAGAAACATCTCCTGGAAAAGGGAGAAATTCCAGAGGGAGCACCTGGCCCAACCATAAAGAGGGAAGCAGCGTTAGTAGAGATACATTGCCAAGACTGGCATCAGTGTGGGAGCTAAGCCAATGCCTGCACATCAAAGGTCACTATTGAAGTGAGAGTTTTGTTACCAGTTCTAAGTCATTTAGCCATCAGATGTGGAGTGAAGACCTTCTGTCCTCACCTGCTTATAAAGGCTTGGATCCCTCAGCAGAAGCATTTTCCATGGACACTGTGATAGCCACAGTATATACATGGAGGATAAGGCAGTGACAAAACCCAGCCCTCCATTATAATTAAGATGACCATAATGTATTACTATTCCTTTGAATAGTCTGATTACATGGGTGGTTGGTCCTTGTTGAATATCCCTGTGTGGAACGGGCTCTAGTTAATTGAGGTTTTCTAGTCTTGAAGAATTGACAATCTTGGAAGACACACCTTTCCCAGAGCAAATAATAGCCAGGACATCTCTTTTCTATTCCCCAGAAATGTGATAAAGATTATTATTGAGTATAATTAATGGGGAAAACTGTTATGTGTATGAAAACAAGAGTGAAGATTCTCATACAAAGAATGAGAAAATACAACGGGTTTGAATTTTGATTTGGAGTGTTCAGGGCATGATATAAATCACAATTCAGGCTTATAGACACTTGCATAAAATGGTCAATATTTATGTTTAACACAGTA
>NW_007220627.1:0-4258 GCF_000164805.1 Carlito syrichta | reverse complement strand
ATCATCAATTCCTAGAATGCTTGAAATATGAAGACCTTAAAGAGGTTATTTAATTCAGAGGTTCTCAACTATGTGAGTCCAAAACTTCTTGGACAAGTTTGACAACAGCTCAGGAGCCAAGAATGAGGCCATGAGAATATTGCTCAAATATTTAATGCCCTTGCCTCAAATCCTCTTCAACCATTGCAATCAGATATTTACTTAAGTTTCTTTTATTTTATCCATTTGCTCTCTTTGACATTTTTTGTTCAGATGAAGAATTCTAAGGTTAAAGATAATTTTTAAACCATTGCTCTATGTTAACCCTTTTTGTTTAAAAAACAGAATAAGAAGGAAATATGTGAGTGACTTACCCATGGTCACACAGTGTTTTAATGGTAAAGTCTGGAATCCAGAACTCTTAAATTTCAGCACACTGTTTATTGTTCCACAGCCTATATTCTAACATCTTATATCAAAGTCCCTCCACAATGCAGTAATATGACTTTAGAGAAAGCTAAAACTTAAACTTAAGTGTTCCTAAATTGATTGAGTAAAGAAATACCAAATCTGATAACAAAGTACAGAGTAACTGTGATTATTCTCACCATTTTTTCCAGTGGTAATCAATGCCTGTTTTAAACATTGAGAACACACATTGATCTACAAAGCTATACAGATACATACTCACAAAATTAATTAACAATTTTAACCCTTTTATGTGTGTGCATCCTGCTCTTTGTCCTAGAAAATGGAAAACTATATCTGAGAAAACAATGCTCAGCCTGACTTAAAGACCTATTAGAAAAAATGTGTTGTTTCTCCACAATCCTTAGATTATTTTGTATGATTTTAACTCTTCAATATGTCCTGTGCTCAAGTATGAAACCAACCAATTTTTTTTTTAGTCAGGGTCTCAACTCTGTCACCCAGACTGGAATATATTGGCACACTCACAGTCAACCCAGCGCCAACCTATTGGGCTCGAGTGATCCTTCCACCTCAGTCTTCCAAGTAGCCAGAACTACAGGTGTGTACTACCACACCAGGCTTATTTTTGGATATATTGTAGAGACGAGGTCTCATCAAGTTGTGCAGGCTGGTCTCGATCCCCTGGGCTCAGGCAATCCTCTTGCCTCAGCCTCCCAAAGTGCTGGGATTAAAGGTTTGAGCCATCTGGCCTGTCCTAACCAATATTTTAATGGCAATAATTTATCTTGGAATTGTACATGTTTCCTGAAGGAGGTGCTTCGTTGTAAAAAAGAGAAAAATAGCCCATGAAAGCCAAGAGTTGACCAGCATCCCTAGCTGAGCTTTGATGTTAGCAGGAATTGAACTGGCATTCATGATTATGCCATGATATTCTCACATAGAACATAAACAGTTTCACACAACACCAACATGAGTCAAAGTCACACTGTTTCAGTGATAAATCTAGACATAATACAAGACCACTGAACACTCATGTCTGATCCCAGACAACTTCATATACTCTTCCAACTATAAAATGACCAAACATCTACTTATCCTGGCTAATGTGAGTAACTGCTACCTCTTTATTAAACATAGCTTTGGGTTTGTTTTATTCTTTTTGCTTTCTTGATGAGAATTGTTAAGATACAAATAGAGCTATCCCTGTTTGCTAAAGGTATCCAATCCAGAGCAAAGTCTTGCTTGCTGGAATCCTTCCCCAAAGCACCTAACAGAAGTCAAAGTTCTGTAAGTACTCCTCAATAAAACACCCTTTCTGAGGCACTCCATGGTTCCCATTGGTACATGTTCTCTCTTACTGCTGTAAGACTATAAACCAAATTCTATTCAATGACAGGGGTGTTCCTGGTGGACTTTGGATGAAGAGTATTGACAAGAGCATAAAAAAGAAGCAATTTTATAACATACTTGGAATGACCAATAAATAAGTGGCTAGAGGCTATTTTGAATTATGTCTTTCTTTCCCCATCTACGCATGAGAAACAAACAAGAAGCTAACAAGAAGAAAGTGGTATCACAGGAGTCAGGGCCTATAGATTCTTTGTCACTTCACCCACCAGCAATCACTGACCTCTGTTTTCCTTCTCTTGACCACAGTAGAGGCTGGGTGCTGGCTGCCCACAGTGTGCTACACTGACAGGAAAGACCATGCTCAGGAAGGTTAAGATATTTGACTGAGGTGATACTTAGTTCTTTTTTGCTCAATTATTACTGTTTTAACAGGGTTTGTTCTGGGAGGAGAAAATCTCATATAGTTTAAACATGAGTTGCTTACTTGGTTATTTTTACTTAGCAAAATTATGGTCAATGTAGATGGTTTTCATGGTAGAAAATAGATTGAAAACCAAAGTAAGACTTCATTTTCTCACATTTTCTTGTCCAGATGAGAATTGGAATAGAAAGCCCTTGTGTTAAAATAAGAACAGCTCTGTGACAAATTACTCAGAACAGTAAGTATAATGTTGTATTGTAACAAGGTAATATGTGGGAATATTTTTAGAAAACATTTGAATTCATAAAAATAAACCATTTGTTTGACTTGAATAGGCTATCCAATTGTCTACACAATCACAGACTTGGTTTGGAATTCCAGCTGCATCAGAAGCTGGTATTACATTTTATTACCTAGGGAAATTTACTTAATCTGTCTAAGCTCACTGTCTAGCTAGACCCAGGAAAATAGCTAATGTTTTCTACATTTTTAAAACTGGGTATTAGATTTTGAATGATTTGATATTTCTGCCTGCTCCAGTTTTATTCAAAGTAGTGTGCAGTTTTCTCGGTGTTGGAGATGGGAGTAAGAACTTAACTACTTTAGAGATGAAAAATCCTCCAAACCAGGGAGGTAACTGTTTGCTTTGTGTTTGTCCCAGTCTCCTGTATCTCCACATCACTAAAAGAGAGAACTTCCTTTCTTAACTCACTGTTCTAGTAGGTCCTTGAAACCACCCAAATAGTTACTTCAAATCCAATAATGACTGACTGTTTGAACTTGCATTCATTTCTTTCTTTCTTTATTCTTTCTTTCTTTCTTTCTTTCTTTCTTTCTTTCTTTCTTTCTTTCTTTCTTTCTTTCTTTCTTTCTTTCTTTCTTTTTCTTTCTTTCTATTTTCTTTCTCTCTCTCCCTCCCTCCCTTTCTTTCTCTCTTTCTTTCTTTTTAGAGTTGGAATCTAACTCTGTTGCCCAGGCTGGAGTGGGCATTATGACTGCTTTTATGTTGTGGTTTCTTGAAATTACTTTCTTCTTTAAAATGAAGATTTTATTGTCAAAAGTCTAGAAAATGTTGGCCTAGCACAATTCATCCAATTCGATAAGTCTTTCCTTCACCTCCCAAGAACAACCAGAGCCTGAATTTCTCAAGAATACCCAGTGAGTTCTGGTTATTTCTGGAGAATGAGTAAAGTTCATGAGGGCTGAGTATAGGAGGGAGACCATAAAAGAAACATCTCCTGGAAAAGGGAGAAATTCCAGAGGGAGCACCTGGCCCAACCATAAAGAGGGAAGCAGCGTTAGTATAGATACATTGCCAAGACTGGCATCAGTGTGGGAGCTAAGCCAATGCCTGCACATCAAAGGTCACTATTGAAGTGAGAGTTTTGTTACCAGTTCTAAGTCATTTAGCCATCGGATGTGGAGTGAAGACCTTCTGTCCTCACCTGCTTATAAAGGCTTGGATCCCTCAGCAGAAGCATTTTCCACGGACACTGTGATAGCCACAGTATATACATGGAGGATAAGGCAGTGACAAAACCCAGCCCTCCATTATAATTAAGATGACTATAATGTATTACTATTCCTTTGAATAGTCTGATTACATGGGTGGTTGGTCCTTGTTGAATATCCCTGTGTGGAACGGGCTCTAGTTAATTGAGGTTTTCTAGTCTTGAAGAATTGACAATCTTGGAAGACACACCTTTCCCAGAGCAAATAATAGCCAGGACATCTCTTTTCTATTCCCCAGAAATGTGATAAAGATTATTATTGAGTATAATTAATGGGAAAACTGTTATGTGTATGAAAACAAGAGTGAAGATTCTCATACAAAGAATGAGAAAATACAACGGGTTTGAATTTTGATTTGGAGTGTTCAGGGCATGATATAAATCACAATTCAGCCTTATAGACACTTGCATAAAATGGTCAATATTTATGTTTAACACAGTAGGAAGAAGTGTTTGCTACCAGCCAGCTATAAGATTTATCTAAACAAGTAATGACCACCATGACTAGTACTGTTCACATTCCATTTTAACTTTATAATATAGGCTAGGGTAATGGGGTTGATGC
>NW_007220626.1:0-4916 GCF_000164805.1 Carlito syrichta | reverse complement strand
CTGAGGTGGCTCTAAATGACTGTTACCTGATATGTCAAGATTCTTAGTTTTCAATTGAAAGTTAAATTCATTAAAACATTTATTTTTAAAACATCAAAATAAAAGCATGCTCTTTGGAACCCCTAGGGCCACATCAACATAGAAACAAGAACTGAATTCATTAGGAGATACAACAAAATTATTTCATTTTTCACTGTCACTCATGTTTTAAAAATAACTGAATTTTAAAATTTCAGTCTATCAGTCCTTTGGGAAAAAGATTCTAGCCATTAGCTATTCCTACTGCTTATTTTTTTCTTTTCTTTTTCTTTTTGAGTTGGAGTCTCACTCTGTTGCCCAGGCTGGAGTGTAGTGTCACACTCATGGCCACTGCAGCCTTGACCTGTTGGTTTCAGGTGATCCTTCTGCCTCAGCCTTCTAAGTAGCTGAAACTACAGACACTCACTACCACACCCAGCTAATTTTTTTATCCATTGTGGAGATGAGGTCTTGCCAGGCTGCCCAGGCTGGTCTCAAACCCCTGGGCTTAGGCAATCCTCTCACCTCGGTCTCCCAAAGTACTGGGATTACAGGCTTTAGCCACTGTGCCTGGCCCCTACTGCTTATTTCTGAAAGTAAAGATTTTTTTAGAAAAAGAAATATAATTCATTCAAAAACTAAATTAGAGAGAGAGAGAGAGAGAGAGAGAGAGAGAAAGGAGATTCACCTCTCCAATAGGGGAGGAGGCCAAAGTTTAGAAAACATGACCTGGCCATAGCTCAAAGAACACATGGCTACACCATAGCTTAGCAAGGCAATGACCAAAAGTAAATATTTACTCAGCTAGATGAGATTTAAATTTAAGCAAATGTTTAAAGTATTTGTTTCCTGTGTATATTTCTGGGCATGGAATCTCAAAAACAAAATTATAAAACTTGCCTTATGTTATAAATGAGAAAACTTAACTCCAATAACTAGATTTAATCTCTGAGTAGGTTAGTGACAAAACTGACCAGATACTGGGCTCCTGATTCCTGATCCAGAGTTCTTTAATATGTCCTTCTGCTTCTGAAATCTCCTACGGAGTGAGTGCATGTCAGTTTACATGTTTATTTTAAATGACAATTTGAGTTTTTAAAATATGAACATTTTACTTGGGAGCAAAGAGTCACAGTCAACTGTTAAGTCCAATCTTCTATCATGGGATTATAGTAGAAGAAAATACTGTTAAATACTGTTTGTACAGATAAGGAGATGAGATACAAAATAAATAAACTAGCTACCTCCCCCAAATATACATACTAGCTAATATCCAGTGTCACAAAATATATGATTCTTATGTTAGCTACAATTTAACATTCACAACAAGTCTTTCCCAATTTCTTTCGTAGTGCATGAGCTGTTTCACATACTACAAAATCTACCATGTTGTATTCTCATTTTGTCTGCAATATGTGTATCCACTTGTTTGTGGTAAGGCATCTACAACCCAAAGATTTGTCTCAAAAGAAAAGGAGAACTAACATTTTATTTTAGTCAAAGATGTTTCAGGTGGTATACTAAACATTTAATATAGAATATTTAATTTACTTCTCACTGCAATCTGTGAGATAGTTATCATTCCCTTTTAAAGACAAAAATTAACCCCAAGGTTATATGTATGACATGTATATATAATAGTAAAAATTTGGGTAATGTTTTAATGCTTAATAAAAATAGTCAACTGTCGTAAGCTCACCTGTAGTGAAGTCATTAATATGATGACTGTGAAAAAAACCAAGTGGCAAGAAAAAAATGTATGAGCATATTCTATTAAAAAGAACATATGAAAGTGTGTGCAAACTCATTTTATAACTTAAGAAATGTGCATAGAAAAAAGAAAGGAATTCAATAAAATATTGTAAATAATTCAACAGGCTTATAGCAAATAAATTTAACAGGAAATGTAGGCAGAGTGGAAAATGGGATATTTCTTTTCATTATTTTATTTTCTTTTTTTAAATTAATTTTATCATAAAGATGTGGGGTACAATTCAGGGTTAGAAATACAAAAGTTGATCATGCAGGTACCCTTGTTGCTGAGGTATGCCCCTCCCTCTCTTAGCAGTTTCCTTCAAATGCCAATCCCACCCCCCCGACAGTTTCTCAATATTGTCAATCACACATATAGACCAATGGAATAAAATTGAGATTCCAGAAGCAAAACCTCAATTTCTCAACCAACTCATCTTTGACAAAGCCTCCACCACCTACCACTGAGAAGAGGAGAACCTATTCAGTAAACGGTGCTGGGAAAACTGGCTGAAGACTCAACAAGATCCCTATCTATTCCCATACACAAAAATTAACTGCAAAGGGATCAGAGAACTAAATGTGAAACCTCAAACCATAAGAACTTTAGAAAATGCAGGGCACACCCTTATGGAAATTGGAACTGGTGTCCAATTCCTGAGCAATACTCGAAATGCATGGGCCATAAGAGATAAGATAGACAAGTGGGACCTCATTAAACTGACAGGCTTTTGTAAAACCAAAGAAACCATCAAGAGAGCAGGGAGATAGTCCACAGACTGGGAAAATGTATTTGCCAACTCCAGGTCTGACAAAGGTCTAACACTTTGTATCTACAAGGAACTCAAATGTGCTGAAAAGAAAAAAACAAACAACCCCATTATAAAGTGGGCCAAAGATATGAGCAGACACTTCTCAAAGGAAGACATCCAAGCAGCCAACAGACACATGAAGAAATGTTCAACCTCACTAATCATCAAGGAGATGCAAATCTTTTCAGTATTTTCTAATTGATTTTTTAAATGTAGATACTTAATATTTGAAAGTCAAAAATTTTGTTTTGTGACAAACTAAAATGCACTGTAAGGTAGGTAATACTAAAAAGCAAGCTATCTAAAAATAAATTTTATTATTTTAAATTTTTTTAAAACTGAAATTTAATATAACTTTATTGTTTCATAATTTTTCACAATATAGTTTCCATACTGTATTAAAGTGATCTCAAATTCTAACTTGTACCCCATATTTAACTTTTTCCTAGTAATATTCCATAACAGGAATAAACAGAATGACTCATATGTAAACTATTAGCCTGGCATCAAGGTCAAACTTGCCATCTCAAAGTTTTTTAGGTGCTTAGATAAGTTCTCATTTTCCATTTTGATAAGAGTAAAAAAGTCATTTTGCTTTTATATGCAGCTGCAAGTTAAACGAGTTTTAAAAACAATTTCAGACAAATCCAACCTTCTCTGTAATGACTAGAACAGAAAAATAGAAATATTAAACATTGGATTTTTTTATATAGGGACAGAAATAATTTGACCATAAATCATTACTTTTACATAGTATACATAATTTTTTGTTCATTACCCATCCATAAAAAAGAAGAATGTTTAAAGATTAAAACCATAGAGGTAACTTTTTGTTTTGATATGGAGAGTCCCATTTGTGTCACTTGGACTTAAAAATCATTGTAGCAAGAAATATAGTTCAATAAACACAAGGATTTGGGTTGCAGGTAAACAGAGAAAGATAAAAAGTAGAATAAACTCAAGGAGATGCTCAAAGTCAAGATGATGCACAACTGACCAGTGCTTCCTTTGGTCCTTTATAATCTGTGGTAAGCAAGACCTAGGAAGCTATGAAGTGAAAGATGAAATTGCTGACCCCATGGTCAGGCATTTAAGAATAGTGTTCCTTAGCAAACAGTAGGCATGAGGATTGTGCTATATAAAGGGAAGGTGATGAAAGAGAGACATTGAAAACAACAAAACAAACAAACAGAACCAGAGAGATGGGACACTAGCATAAACCATCAAATAGTACAAGTGTTAAGGCAGTTAGTCTGAATGCATTAATGTGGCTTCCTGTTATCACATTGACCCTTCTGCAGATAATTACATTCTCTGAACAAATGTAAAAAGAAAAAAAAAATGAACACACTGGAGAGTGACAAAAAGAGGCAGAACTGGAAGAAATTTGATCTTCAAAAAAAAGAACATACACAGGGTCAAACACAGGGTCATGTATATAGCTTTTTCCTAAGGAAACTCAAGTCTGTACAAAATTGGCAAATAGCATTCAAAACATTGCAATTTTAATTTTTTTAATATTACATTGTTCTATTTTATTTTATGGCTTGAGGTGTCTAAGTAGTCTGGGCTACCATAATAGGTGAATATTAAGGAGGAAAATCCTGTAAGGAAGGAATTCACAATGAAGGAAAACCCAAAATTATTATATAATTTTCTCTCATGATCATGGCTGAAATCCTAATGGTGTCAACCGAAAATAATCAAGAAGCTCAGAATCTAATTTAAAGAGAATTTATTGAAGTACAAAATTTAAGGATGGCCCACCAAAATATATTAACTCCAAAGGGATGGAGTCAGTGGTCTGAAGTAGGGAAGTTAAGGTTTCATTTTATATTGGCAGAAACAGAGGATTTTTTAGCATTCTCATTTTGTCTGCAATATGTGTATCTACTTGTTTGTGGTAAGGCATCTGCAGCTTAAAGATTTTTCTCAAAAGAAAAAGAGAACTAACATTACATTTTAAACATTACTTTACTAAAGATTGCATTTTTCATACAAGTTACAGCATAGTTACAGCAAATTTATTGATTATAGGCAGCTTTTCTTTTAGGAAAGGGTACATTTCACCTTTTTTTTAACAGCGCATGTAATATTCATGGATTTTCTGTCATCTGGCCTAGGCAAAGCAGAAGCACAAAGTTAATTTATAACGTGTTATTAATAAAGAAGGCAGAAGTTTTTGAGTCTCCAATGTCATTCAATTGTCTCTAGTCATTGGACAAATAAATAAATAAATAAAAATAAGAAAGAAAGTTAATCTACAATCTGAGGAACAGAAGTTGTAACCATATGTGATTTAGATCATAGCCACATCTCTCTCAAGGCTCAAAG
>NW_007220625.1:0-4758 GCF_000164805.1 Carlito syrichta | reverse complement strand
TTCATTAGGAGATACAACATAATTATTTCATTTTTCACTGTCACTCATGTTTTAAAAATAACTGAATTTTAAAATTTCAGTCTATCAGTTCTTTGGGAAAAAGATTCTAGCCATTAGCTATTCCTACTGCTTATTTTTTTCTTTTCTTTTTCTTTTTGAGTTGAAGTCTCACTCTGTTGCCCAGGCTGGAGTGTAGTGTCACACTCATGGCCACTGCAGCCTTGACCTGCTGGTTTCAGGTGATCCTTCTGCCTCAGCCTTCTAAGTAGCTGAAACTACAGACACTCACTACCACACCCAGCTAATTTTTTTATCCATTGTGGAGATGAGGTCTTGCCAGCCTGCCCAGGCTGGTCTCAAACCCCTGGGCTTAGGCAATCCTCTCACCTCGGTCTCCCAAAGTACTGGGATTACAGGCTTTAGCCACTGTGCCTGGCCCCTACTGCTTATTTCTGAAAGTAAAGATTTTTTTAGAAAAAGAAATATAATTCATTCAAAAACTAAATTAGAGAGAGAGAGAGAGAGAGAGAGAGAGAAAGGAGATTCACCTCTCCAATAGGGGAGGAGGCCAAAGTTTAAGAAAACATGACCTGTCCATAGCTCAAAGAACACATGGCTACACCATAGCTTAGCAAGGCATGACCAAAAGTAAATATTTACTCAGCTAGATGAGATTTAAATTTAAGCAAATGTTTAAAGTATTTGTTTCCTGTGTATATTTCTGGGCATGGAATCTCAAAAACAAAATTATAAAACTTGTCTTATGTTATAAATGAGAAAACTTAACTCCAATAACTAGATTTAATCTCTGAGTAGGTTAGTGACAAAACTGACCAGATACTGGGCTCCTGATTCCTGATCCAGAGTTCTTTAATATGTCCTTCTGCTTCTGAAATCTCCTACGGAGTGAGTGCATGTCAGTTTACATGTTTATTTTAAATGACAATTTGAGTTTTTAAAATATGAACATTTTACTTGGGAGCAAAGAGTCACAGTCAACTGTTAAGTCCAATCTTCTATCATGGGATTATAGTAGAAGAAAATACTGTTAAATACTGTTTGTACAGATAAGGAGATGAGATACAAAATAAATAAACTAGCTACCTCCCCCAAATATACATACTAGCTAATATCCAGTGTCACAAAATATATGATTCTTATGTTAGCTACAATTTAACATTCACAACAAGTCTTTCCCAATTTCTTTCGTAGTGCATGAGCTGTTTCACATACTACAAAATCTACCATGTTGTATTCTCATTTTGTCTGCAATATGTGTATCCACTTGTTTGTGGTAAGGCATCTACAACCCAAAGATTTGTCTCAAAAGAAAAGGAGAACTAACATTTTATTTTAGTCAAAGATGTTTCAGGTGGTATACTAAACATTTAATATAGAATATTTAATTTACTTCTCACTGCAATCTGTGAGATAGTTATCATTCCCTTTTAAAGACAAAAATTAACCCCAAGGTTATATGTATGACATGTATATATAATAGTAAAAATTTGGGTAATGTTTTAATGCTTAATAAAAATAGTCAACTGTCGTAAGCTCACCTGTAGTGAAGTCATTAATATGATGACTGTGAAAAAAACCAAGTGGCAAGAAAAAAATGTATGAGCATATTCTATTAAAAAGAACATATGAAAGTGTGTGCAAACTCATTTTATAACTTAAGAAATGTGCATAGAAAAAAGAAAGGAATTCAATAAAATATTGTAAATAATTCAACAGGCTTATAGCAAATAAATTTAACAGGAAATGTAGGCAGAGTGGAAAATGGGATATTTCTTTTCATTATTTTATTTTCTTTTTTTAAATTAATTTTATCATAAAGATGTGGGGTACAATTCAGGGTTAGAAATACAAAAGTTGATCATGCAGGTACCCTTGTTGCTGAGGTATGCCCCTCCCTCTCTTAGCAGTTTCCTTCAAATGCCAATCCCACCCCCCCGACAGTTTCTCAATATTGTCAATCACACATATAGACCAATGGAATAAAATTGAGATTCCAGAAGCAAAACCTCAATTTCTCAACCAACTCATCTTTGACAAAGCCTCCACCACCTACCACTGAGAAGAGGAGAACCTATTCAGTAAACGGTGCTGGGAAAACTGGCTGAAGACTCAACAAGATCCCTATCTATTCCCATACACAAAAATTAACTGCAAAGGGATCAGAGAACTAAATGTGAAACCTCAAACCATAAGAACTTTAGAAAATGCAGGGCACACCCTTATGGAAATTGGAACTGGTGTCCAATTCCTGAGCAATACTCGAAATGCATGGGCCATAAGAGATAAGATAGACAAGTGGGACCTCATTAAACTGACAGGCTTTTGTAAAACCAAAGAAACCATCAAGAGAGCAGGGAGATAGTCCACAGACTGGGAAAATGTATTTGCCAACTCCAGGTCTGACAAAGGTCTAACACTTTGTATCTACAAGGAACTCAAATGTGCTGAAAAGAAAAAAACAAACAACCCCATTATAAAGTGGGCCAAAGATATGAGCAGACACTTCTCAAAGGAAGACATCCAAGCAGCCAACAGACACATGAAGAAATGTTCAACCTCACTAATCATCAAGGAGATGCAAATCTTTTCAGTATTTTCTAATTGATTTTTTAAATGTAGATACTTAATATTTGAAAGTCAAAAATTTTGTTTTGTGACAAACTAAAATGCACTGTAAGGTAGGTAATACTAAAAAGCAAGCTATCTAAAAATAAATTTTATTATTTTAAATTTTTTTAAAACTGAAATTTAATATAACTTTATTGTTTCATAATTTTTCACAATATAGTTTCCATACTGTATTAAAGTGATCTCAAATTCTAACTTGTACCCCATATTTAACTTTTTCCTAGTAATATTCCATAACAGGAATAAACAGAATGACTCATATGTAAACTATTAGCCTGGCATCAGGGTCAAACTTGCCATCTCAAAGTTTTTTTAGGTGCTTAGATAAGTTCTCATTTTCCATTTGAAAAGAGTAAAAAAGTCATTTGCTTTAATATGCAGCTGCAAGTTAAACGAGTTTTAAAAACAATTCAGACAAATCCAACCTTCTCTGTAATGACTAGAACAGAAAAATAGAAATATTAAACATTGGATTTTTTTATATAGGGACAGAAATAATTTGACCATAAATCATTACTTTTACATAGTATACATAATTTTTTTTGTTCATTACCCATTCATTAAAAAAAGAAGAATGTTTAAAGATTAATACCATGGAGGTAACTTTTGTTTTGATATGGAGAGTCCCATTTGTGTCACTTGGACTTAAAAATCATTGTAGCAGGAAATATAGTTCAATAAACACAAGGATTTGGGTTGCAGGTCAATAGAGAAAGATAAAAAGTAGAATAAACTCAAGGAGATGCTCAAAGCCAAGATGATGCACAACTGACCAGTGCTTCCTTTGGTCCTTTATAATCTGTGGTAAGCAAGACCTAGGAAGCTGTGAAGTGAAAGATGAAATTGCTGACCCCATGGTCAGGCATTTAAGAATAGTGTTCCTTAGCAAACAGTAGGCACGAGGATTGTGCTATATAAAGGGAAGGTGATGAAAGAGAGACATTGAAAACAACAAAACAAACAAACAGAACCAGAGAGATGGGACACTAGCATAAACCATCAAATAGTACAAGTGTTAAGGCAGTTAGTCTGAATGCATTAATGTGGCTTCCTGTTATCACATTGACCCTTCTGCAGATAATTACATTCTCTGAACAAATGTAAAAAGAAAAAAAAATGAACACACTGGAGAGTGACAAAAAGAGGCAGAACTGGAAGAAATTTGATCTTCAAAAAAAAGAACATACACAGGGTCAAACACAGGGTCATGTATATAGCTTTTTCCTAAGGAAACTCAAGTCTGTACAAAATTGGCAAATAGCATTCAAAACATTGCAATTTTAATTTTTTTAATATTACATTGTTCTATTTTATTTTATGGCTTGAGGTGTCTAAGTAGTCTGGGCTACCATAATAGGTGAATATTAAGGAGGAAAATCCTGTAAGGAAGGAATTCACAATGAAGGAAAACCCAAAATTATTATATAATTTTCTCTCATGATCATGGCTGAAATCCTAATGGTGTCAACCGAAAATAATCAAGAAGCTCAGAATCTAATTTAAAGAGAATTTATTGAAGTACAAAATTTAAGGATGGCCCACCAAAATATATTAACTCCAAAGGGATGGAGTCAGTGGTCTGAAGTAGGGAAGTTAAGGTTTCATTTTATATTGGCAGAAACAGAGGATTTTTTAGCATTCTCATTTTGTCTGCAATATGTGTATCTACTTGTTTGTGGTAAGGCATCTGCAGCTTAAAGATTTTTCTCAAAAGAAAAAGAGAACTAACATTACATTTTAAACATTACTTTACTAAAGATTGCATTTTTCATACAAGTTACAGCATAGTTACAGCAAATTTATTGATTATAGGCAGCTTTTCTTTTAGGAAAGGGTACATTTCACCTTTTTTTTAACAGCGCATGTAATATTCATGGATTTTCTGTCATCTGGCCTAGGCAAAGCAGAAGCACAAAGTTAATTTATAACGTGTTATTAATAAAGAAGGCAGAAGTTTTTGAGTCTCCAATGTCATTCAATTGTCTCTAGTCATTGGACAAATAAATAAATAAATAAAAATAAGAAAGAAAGTTAATCTACAATCTGAGGAACAGAAGTTGTAACCATATGTGATTTAGATCATAGCCACATCTCTCTCAAGGCTCAAAG
>NW_007220624.1:0-4584 GCF_000164805.1 Carlito syrichta | reverse complement strand
CCCAGGCTGGAGTGTAGTGTCACACTCATGGCCACTGCAGCCTTGACCTGCTGGTTTCAGGTGATCCTTCTGCCTCAGCCTTCTAAGTAGCTGAAACTACAGACACTCACTACCACACCCAGCTAATTTTTTTATCCATTGTGGAGATGAGGTCTTGCCAGCCTGCCCAGGCTGGTCTCAAACCCCTGGGCTTAGGCAATCCTCTCACCTCGGTCTCCCAAAGTACTGGGATTACAGGCTTTAGCCACTGTGCCTGGCCCCTACTGCTTATTTCTGAAAGTAAAGATTTTTTTAGAAAAAGAAATATAATTCATTCAAAAACTAAATTAGAGAGAGAGAGAGAGAGAGAGAGAGAGAAAGGAGATTCACCTCTCCAATAGGGGAGGAGGCCAAAGTTTAAGAAAACATGACCTGGCCATAGCTCAAAGAACACATGGCTACACCATAGCTTAGCAAAGGCAATGACCAAAAGTAAATATTTACTCAGCTAGATGAGATTTAAATTTAAGCAAATGTTTAAAGTATTTGTTTCCTGTGTATATTTCTGGGCATGGAATCTCAAAAACAAAATTTATAAAACTTGTCTTATGTTATAAATGAGAAAACTTAACTCCAATAACTAGATTTAATCTCTGAGTAGGTTAGTGACAAAACTGACCAGATACTGGGCTCCTGATTCCTGATCCAGAGTTCTTTAATATGTCCTTCTGCTTCTGAAATCTCCTACGGAGTGAGTGCATGTCAGTTTACATGTTTATTTTAAATGACAATTTGAGTTTTTAAAATATGAACATTTTACTTGGGAGCAAAGAGTCACAGTCAACTGTTAAGTCCAATCTTCTATCATGGGATTATAGTAGAAGAAAATACTGTTAAATACTGTTTGTACAGATAAGGAGATGAGATACAAAATAAATAAACTAGCTACCTCCCCCAAATATACATACTAGCTAATATCCAGTGTCACAAAATATATGATTCTTATGTTAGCTACAATTTAACATTCACAACAAGTCTTTCCCAATTTCTTTCGTAGTGCATGAGCTGTTTCACATACTACAAAATCTACCATGTTGTATTCTCATTTTGTCTGCAATATGTGTATCCACTTGTTTGTGGTAAGGCATCTACAACCCAAAGATTTGTCTCAAAAGAAAAGGAGAACTAACATTTTATTTTAGTCAAAGATGTTTCAGGTGGTATACTAAACATTTAATATAGAATATTTAATTTACTTCTCACTGCAATCTGTGAGATAGTTATCATTCCCTTTTAAAGACAAAAATTAACCCCAAGGTTATATGTATGACATGTATATATAATAGTAAAAATTTGGGTAATGTTTTAATGCTTAATAAAAATAGTCAACTGTCGTAAGCTCACCTGTAGTGAAGTCATTAATATGATGACTGTGAAAAAAACCAAGTGGCAAGAAAAAAATGTATGAGCATATTCTATTAAAAAGAACATATGAAAGTGTGTGCAAACTCATTTTATAACTTAAGAAATGTGCATAGAAAAAAGAAAGGAATTCAATAAAATATTGTAAATAATTCAACAGGCTTATAGCAAATAAATTTAACAGGAAATGTAGGCAGAGTGGAAAATGGGATATTTCTTTTCATTATTTTATTTTCTTTTTTTAAATTAATTTTATCATAAAGATGTGGGGTACAATTCAGGGTTAGAAATACAAAAGTTGATCATGCAGGTACCCTTGTTGCTGAGGTATGCCCCTCCCTCTCTTAGCAGTTTCCTTCAAATGCCAATCCCACCCCCCCGACAGTTTCTCAATATTGTCAATCACACATATAGACCAATGGAATAAAATTGAGATTCCAGAAGCAAAACCTCAATTTCTCAACCAACTCATCTTTGACAAAGCCTCCACCACCTACCACTGAGAAGAGGAGAACCTATTCAGTAAACGGTGCTGGGAAAACTGGCTGAAGACTCAACAAGATCCCTATCTATTCCCATACACAAAAATTAACTGCAAAGGGATCAGAGAACTAAATGTGAAACCTCAAACCATAAGAACTTTAGAAAATGCAGGGCACACCCTTATGGAAATTGGAACTGGTGTCCAATTCCTGAGCAATACTCGAAATGCATGGGCCATAAGAGATAAGATAGACAAGTGGGACCTCATTAAACTGACAGGCTTTTGTAAAACCAAAGAAACCATCAAGAGAGCAGGGAGATAGTCCACAGACTGGGAAAATGTATTTGCCAACTCCAGGTCTGACAAAGGTCTAACACTTTGTATCTACAAGGAACTCAAATGTGCTGAAAAGAAAAAAACAAACAACCCCATTATAAAGTGGGCCAAAGATATGAGCAGACACTTCTCAAAGGAAGACATCCAAGCAGCCAACAGACACATGAAGAAATGTTCAACCTCACTAATCATCAAGGAGATGCAAATCTTTTCAGTATTTTCTAATTGATTTTTTAAATGTAGATACTTAATATTTGAAAGTCAAAAATTTTGTTTTGTGACAAACTAAAATGCACTGTAAGGTAGGTAATACTAAAAAGCAAGCTATCTAAAAATAAATTTTATTATTTTAAATTTTTTTAAAACTGAAATTTAATATAACTTTATTGTTTCATAATTTTTCACAATATAGTTTCCATACTGTATTAAAGTGATCTCAAATTCTAACTTGTACCCCATATTTAACTTTTTCCTAGTAATATTCCATAACAGGAATAAACAGAATGACTCATATGTAAACTATTAGCCTGGCATCAAGGTCAAACTTGCCATCTCAAAGTTTTTTAGGTGCTTAGATAAGTTCTCATTTTCCATTTTGATAAGAGTAAAAAAGTCATTTTGCTTTTATATGCAGCTGCAAGTTAAACGAGTTTTAAAAACAATTTCAGACAAATCCAACCTTCTCTGTAATGACTAGAACAGAAAAATAGAAATATTAAACATTGGATTTTTTTATATAGGGACAGAAATAATTTGACCATAAATCATTACTTTTACATAGTATACATAATTTTTTTTGTTCATTACCCATTCATTAAAAAAAGAAGAATGTTTAAAGATTAATACCATGGAGGTAACTTTTGTTTTGATATGGAGAGTCCCATTTGTGTCACTTGGACTTAAAAATCATTGTAGCAGGAAATATAGTTCAATAAACACAAGGATTTGGGTTGCAGGTAAATAGAGAAAGATAAAAAGTAGAATAAACTCAAGGAGATGCTCAAAGCCAAGATGATGCACAACTGACCAGTGCTTCCTTTGGTCCTTTATAATCTGTGGTAAGCAAGACCTAGGAAGCTGTGAAGTGAAAGATGAAATTGCTGACCCCATGGTCAGGCATTTAAGAATAGTGTTCCTTAGCAAACAGTAGGCATGAGGATTGTGCTATATAAAGGGAAGGTGATGAAAGAGAGACATTGAAAACAACAAAACAAACAAACAGAACCAGAGAGATGGGACACTAGCATAAACCATCAAATAGTACAAGTGTTAAGGCAGTTAGTCTGAATGCATTAATGTGGCTTCCTGTTATCACATTGACCCTTCTGCAGATAATTACATTCTCTGAACAAATGTAAAAAGAAAAAAAAATGAACACACTGGAGAGTGACAAAAAGAGGCAGAACTGGAAGAAATTTGATCTTCAAAAAAAAGAACATACACAGGGTCAAACACAGGGTCATGTATATAGCTTTTTCCTAAGGAAACTCAAGTCTGTACAAAATTGGCAAATAGCATTCAAAACATTGCAATTTTAATTTTTTTAATATTACATTGTTCTATTTTATTTTATGGCTTGAGGTGTCTAAGTAGTCTGGGCTACCATAATAGGTGAATATTAAGGAGGAAAATCCTGTAAGGAAGGAATTCACAATGAAGGAAAACCCAAAATTATTATATAATTTTCTCTCATGATCATGGCTGAAATCCTAATGGTGTCAACCGAAAATAATCAAGAAGCTCAGAATCTAATTTAAAGAGAATTTATTGAAGTACAAAATTTAAGGATGGCCCACCAAAATATATTAACTCCAAAGGGATGGAGTCAGTGGTCTGAAGTAGGGAAGTTAAGGTTTCATTTTATATTGGCAGAAACAGAGGATTTTTTAGCATTCTCATTTTGTCTGCAATATGTGTATCTACTTGTTTGTGGTAAGGCATCTGCAGCTTAAAGATTTTTCTCAAAAGAAAAAGAGAACTAACATTACATTTTAAACATTACTTTACTAAAGATTGCATTTTTCATACAAGTTACAGCATAGTTACAGCAAATTTATTGATTATAGGCAGCTTTTCTTTTAGGAAAGGGTACATTTCACCTTTTTTTTAACAGCGCATGTAATATTCATGGATTTTCTGTCATCTGGCCTA
Organism: Carlito syrichta; assembly: GCF_000164805.1. NCBI lineage: Eukaryota > Metazoa > Chordata > Mammalia > Primates > Tarsiidae > Carlito > Carlito syrichta. Next base: position 212 of record NW_007220624.1, on the reverse strand, counting down.
GGCAAAGCAGAAGCACAAAGTTAATTTATAACGTGTTATTAATAAAGAAGGCAGAAGTTTTTGAGTCTCCAATGTCATTCAATTGTCTCTAGTCATTGGACAAATAAATAAATAAATAAAAATAAGAAAGAAAGTTAATCTACAATCTGAGGAACAGAAGTTGTAACCATATGTGATTTAGATCATAGCCACATCTCTCTCAAGGCTCAAAG
>NW_007220623.1:0-4506 GCF_000164805.1 Carlito syrichta | reverse complement strand
CCTCAGCCTTCTAAGTAGCTGAACTACAGACACTCACTACCACCCCCAGCTAATTTTTTTATCCATTGTGGAGATGAGGTCTTGCCAGCCTGCCCAGGCTGGTCTCAAACCCCTGGGCTTAGGCAATCCTCTCACCTCGGTCTCCCAAAGTACTGGGATTACAGGCTTTAGCCACTGTGCCTGGCCCCTACTGCTTATTTCTGAAAGTAAAGATTTTTTTAGAAAAAGAAATATAATTCATTCAAAAACTAAATTAGAGAGAGAGAGAGAGAGAGAGAGAGAGAAAGGAGATTCACCTCTCCAATAGGGGAGGAGGCCAAAGTTTAAGAAAACATGACCTGGCCATAGCTCAAAGAACACATGGCTACACCATAGCTTAGCAAGGCAATGACCAAAAGTAAATATTTACTCAGCTAGATGAGATTTAAATTTAAGCAAATGTTTAAAGTATTTGTTTCCTGTGTATATTTCTGGGCATGGAATCTCAAAAACAAAATTATAAAACTTGTCTTATGTTATAAATGAGAAAACTTAACTCCAATAACTAGATTTAATCTCTGAGTAGGTTAGTGACAAAACTGACCAGATACTGGGCTCCTGATTCCTGATCCAGAGTTCTTTAATATGTCCTTCTGCTTCTGAAATCTCCTACGAGTGAGTGCATGTCAGTTTACATGTTTATTTTAATGACAATTTGAGTTTTTAAATATGAACATTTTACTTGGGGAGCAAAGAGTCATAGTCAACTGTTAAGTCCAATCTTCTATCATGGGATTATAGTAGAAGAAAATACTGTTAAATACTGTTTGTACAGATAAGGAGATGAGATACAAAATAAATAAACTAGCTACCTCCCCCAAATATACATACTAGCTAATATCCAGTGTCACAAAATATATGATTCTTATGTTAGCTACAATTTAACATTCACAACAAGTCTTTCCCAATTTCTTTCGTAGTGCATGAGCTGTTTCACATACTACAAAATCTACCATGTTGTATTCTCATTTTGTCTGCAATATGTGTATCCACTTGTTTGTGGTAAGGCATCTACAACCCAAAGATTTGTCTCAAAAGAAAAGGAGAACTAACATTTTATTTTAGTCAAAGATGTTTCAGGTGGTATACTAAACATTTAATATAGAATATTTAATTTACTTCTCACTGCAATCTGTGAGATAGTTATCATTCCCTTTTAAAGACAAAAATTAACCCCAAGGTTATATGTATGACATGTATATATAATAGTAAAAATTTGGGTAATGTTTTAATGCTTAATAAAAATAGTCAACTGTCGTAAGCTCACCTGTAGTGAAGTCATTAATATGATGACTGTGAAAAAAACCAAGTGGCAAGAAAAAAATGTATGAGCATATTCTATTAAAAAGAACATATGAAAGTGTGTGCAAACTCATTTTATAACTTAAGAAATGTGCATAGAAAAAAGAAAGGAATTCAATAAAATATTGTAAATAATTCAACAGGCTTATAGCAAATAAATTTAACAGGAAATGTAGGCAGAGTGGAAAATGGGATATTTCTTTTCATTATTTTATTTTCTTTTTTTAAATTAATTTTATCATAAAGATGTGGGGTACAATTCAGGGTTAGAAATACAAAAGTTGATCATGCAGGTACCCTTGTTGCTGAGGTATGCCCCTCCCTCTCTTAGCAGTTTCCTTCAAATGCCAATCCCACCCCCCCGACAGTTTCTCAATATTGTCAATCACACATATAGACCAATGGAATAAAATTGAGATTCCAGAAGCAAAACCTCAATTTCTCAACCAACTCATCTTTGACAAAGCCTCCACCACCTACCACTGAGAAGAGGAGAACCTATTCAGTAAACGGTGCTGGGAAAACTGGCTGAAGACTCAACAAGATCCCTATCTATTCCCATACACAAAAATTAACTGCAAAGGGATCAGAGAACTAAATGTGAAACCTCAAACCATAAGAACTTTAGAAAATGCAGGGCACACCCTTATGGAAATTGGAACTGGTGTCCAATTCCTGAGCAATACTCGAAATGCATGGGCCATAAGAGATAAGATAGACAAGTGGGACCTCATTAAACTGACAGGCTTTTGTAAAACCAAAGAAACCATCAAGAGAGCAGGGAGATAGTCCACAGACTGGGAAAATGTATTTGCCAACTCCAGGTCTGACAAAGGTCTAACACTTTGTATCTACAAGGAACTCAAATGTGCTGAAAAGAAAAAAACAAACAACCCCATTATAAAGTGGGCCAAAGATATGAGCAGACACTTCTCAAAGGAAGACATCCAAGCAGCCAACAGACACATGAAGAAATGTTCAACCTCACTAATCATCAAGGAGATGCAAATCTTTTCAGTATTTTCTAATTGATTTTTTAAATGTAGATACTTAATATTTGAAAGTCAAAAATTTTGTTTTGTGACAAACTAAAATGCACTGTAAGGTAGGTAATACTAAAAAGCAAGCTATCTAAAAATAAATTTTATTATTTTAAATTTTTTTAAAACTGAAATTTAATATAACTTTATTGTTTCATAATTTTTCACAATATAGTTTCCATACTGTATTAAAGTGATCTCAAATTCTAACTTGTACCCCATATTTAACTTTTTCCTAGTAATATTCCATAACAGGAATAAACAGAATGACTCATATGTAAACTATTAGCCTGGCATCAAGGTCAAACTTGCCATCTCAAAGTTTTTTAGGTGCTTAGATAAGTTCTCATTTTCCATTTTGATAAGAGTAAAAAAGTCATTTTGCTTTTATATGCAGCTGCAAGTTAAACGAGTTTTAAAAACAATTTCAGACAAATCCAACCTTCTCTGTAATGACTAGAACAGAAAAATAGAAATATTAAACATTGGATTTTTTTATATAGGGACAGAAATAATTTGACCATAAATCATTACTTTTACATAGTATACATAATTTTTTTTGTTCATTACCCATTCATTAAAAAAAGAAGAATGTTTAAAGATTAATACCATGGAGGTAACTTTTGTTTTGATATGGAGAGTCCCATTTGTGTCACTTGGACTTAAAAATCATTGTAGCAGGAAATATAGTTCAATAAACACAAGGATTTGGGTTGCAGGTAAATAGAGAAAGATAAAAAGTAGAATAAACTCAAGGAGATGCTCAAAGCCAAGATGATGCACAACTGACCAGTGCTTCGTTGGTCCTTTATAATCTGTGGTAAGCAAGACCTAGGAAGCTGTGAAGTGAAAGATGAAATTGCTGACCCCATGGTCAGGCATTTAAGAATAGTGTTCCTTAGCAAACAGTAGGCACGAGGATTGTGCTATATAAAGGGAAGGTGATGAAAGAGAGACATTGAAAACAACAAAACAAACAAACAGAACCAGAGAGATGGGACACTAGCATAAACCATCAAATAGTACAAGTGTTAAGGCAGTTAGTCTGAATGCATTAATGTGGCTTCCTGTTATCACATTGACCCTTCTGCAGATAATTACATTCTCTGAACAAATGTAAAAAGAAAAAAAAATGAACACACTGGAGAGTGACAAAAAGAGGCAGAACTGGAAGAAATTTGATCTTCAAAAAAAAGAACATACACAGGGTCAAACACAGGGTCATGTATATAGCTTTTTCCTAAGGAAACTCAAGTCTGTACAAAATTGGCAAATAGCATTCAAAACATTGCAATTTTAACTTTTTTAATATTACATTGTTCTATTTTATTTTATGGCTTGAGGTGTCTAAGTAGTCTGGGCTACCATAATAGGTGAATATTAAGGAGGAAAATCCTGTAAGGAAGGAATTCACAATGAAGGAAAACCCAAAATTATTATATAATTTTCTCTCATGATCATGGCTGAAATCCTAATGGTGTCAACCGAAAATAATCAAGAAGCTCAGAATCTAATTTAAAGAGAATTTATTGAAGTACAAAATTTAAGGATGGCCCACCAAAATATATTAACTCCAAAGGGATGGAGTCAGTGGTCTGAAGTAGGGAAGTTAAGGTTTCATTTTATATTGGCAGAAACAGAGGATTTTTTAGCATTCTCATTTTGTCTGCAATATGTGTATCTACTTGTTTGTGGTAAGGCATCTGCAGCTTAAAGATTTTTCTCAAAAGAAAAAGAGAACTAACATTACATTTTAAACATTACTTTACTAAAGATTGCATTTTTCATACAAGTTACAGCATAGTTACAGCAAATTTATTGATTATAGGCAGCTTTTCTTTTAGGAAAGGGTACATTTCACCTTTTTTTTAACAGCGCATGTAATATTCATGGATTTTCTGTCATCTGGCCTAGGCAAAGCAGAAGCACAAAGTTAATTTATAACGTGTTATTAATAAAGAAGGCAGAAGTTTTTGAGTCTCCAATGTCATTCAATTGTCTCTAGTCATTGGACAAATAAATAAATAAATAAAAATAAGAAAGAAAGTTAATCTACAATCTGAGGAACAGAAGTTGTAACCATATGTGATTTAGATCATAGCCACATCTCTCTCAAGGCTCAAAG
>NW_007220622.1:0-4408 GCF_000164805.1 Carlito syrichta | reverse complement strand
CCTCAAACCCCTGGGCTTAGGCAATCCTCTCACCTCGGTCTCCCAAAGTACTGGGATTACAGGCTTTAGCCACTGTGCCTGGCCCCTACTGCTTATTTCTGAAAGTAAAGATTTTTTTAGAAAAAGAAATATAATTCATTCAAAAACTAAATTAGAGAGAGAGAGAGAGAGAGAGAGAGAGAAAGGAGATTCACCTCTCCAATAGGGGAGGAGGCCAAAGTTTAAGAAAACATGACCTGGCCATAGCTCAAAGAACACATGGCTACACCATAGCTTAGCAAGGCAATGACCAAAAGTAAATATTTACTCAGCTAGATGAGATTTAAATTTAAGCAAATGTTTAAAGTATTTGTTTCCTGTGTATATTTCTGGGCATGGAATCTCAAAAACAAAATTATAAAACTTGCCTTATGTTATAAATGAGAAAACTTAACTCCAATAACTAGATTTAATCTCTGAGTAGGTTAGTGACAAAATTGACCAGATACTGGGCTCCTGATTCCTGATCCAGAGTTCTTTAATATGTCCTTCTGCTTCTGAAATCTCCTACGGAGTGAGTGTATGTCAGTTTACATGTTTATTTTAAATGACAATTTGAGTTTTTAAAATATGAACATTTTACTTGGGAGCAAAGAGTCATAGTCAACTGTTAAGTCCAATCTTCTATCATGGGATTATAGTAGAAGAAAATACTGTTAAATACTGTTTGTACAGATAAGGAGATGAGATACAAAATAAATAAACTAGCTACCTCCCCCAAATATACATACTAGCTAATATCCAGTGTCACAAAATATATGATTCTTATGTTAGCTACAATTTAACATTCACAACAAGTCTTTCCCAATTTCTTTCGTAGTGCATGAGCTGTTTCACATACTACAAAATCTACCATGTTGTATTCTCATTTTGTCTGCAATATGTGTATCCACTTGTTTGTGGTAAGGCATCTACAACCCAAAGATTTGTCTCAAAAGAAAAGGAGAACTAACATTTTATTTTAGTCAAAGATGTTTCAGGTGGTATACTAAACATTTAATATAGAATATTTAATTTACTTCTCACTGCAATCTGTGAGATAGTTATCATTCCCTTTTAAAGACAAAAATTAACCCCAAGGTTATATGTATGACATGTATATATAATAGTAAAAATTTGGGTAATGTTTTAATGCTTAATAAAAATAGTCAACTGTCGTAAGCTCACCTGTAGTGAAGTCATTAATATGATGACTGTGAAAAAAACCAAGTGGCAAGAAAAAAATGTATGAGCATATTCTATTAAAAAGAACATATGAAAGTGTGTGCAAACTCATTTTATAACTTAAGAAATGTGCATAGAAAAAAGAAAGGAATTCAATAAAATATTGTAAATAATTCAACAGGCTTATAGCAAATAAATTTAACAGGAAATGTAGGCAGAGTGGAAAATGGGATATTTCTTTTCATTATTTTATTTTCTTTTTTTAAATTAATTTTATCATAAAGATGTGGGGTACAATTCAGGGTTAGAAATACAAAAGTTGATCATGCAGGTACCCTTGTTGCTGAGGTATGCCCCTCCCTCTCTTAGCAGTTTCCTTCAAATGCCAATCCCACCCCCCCGACAGTTTCTCAATATTGTCAATCACACATATAGACCAATGGAATAAAATTGAGATTCCAGAAGCAAAACCTCAATTTCTCAACCAACTCATCTTTGACAAAGCCTCCACCACCTACCACTGAGAAGAGGAGAACCTATTCAGTAAACGGTGCTGGGAAAACTGGCTGAAGACTCAACAAGATCCCTATCTATTCCCATACACAAAAATTAACTGCAAAGGGATCAGAGAACTAAATGTGAAACCTCAAACCATAAGAACTTTAGAAAATGCAGGGCACACCCTTATGGAAATTGGAACTGGTGTCCAATTCCTGAGCAATACTCGAAATGCATGGGCCATAAGAGATAAGATAGACAAGTGGGACCTCATTAAACTGACAGGCTTTTGTAAAACCAAAGAAACCATCAAGAGAGCAGGGAGATAGTCCACAGACTGGGAAAATGTATTTGCCAACTCCAGGTCTGACAAAGGTCTAACACTTTGTATCTACAAGGAACTCAAATGTGCTGAAAAGAAAAAAACAAACAACCCCATTATAAAGTGGGCCAAAGATATGAGCAGACACTTCTCAAAGGAAGACATCCAAGCAGCCAACAGACACATGAAGAAATGTTCAACCTCACTAATCATCAAGGAGATGCAAATCTTTTCAGTATTTTCTAATTGATTTTTTAAATGTAGATACTTAATATTTGAAAGTCAAAAATTTTGTTTTGTGACAAACTAAAATGCACTGTAAGGTAGGTAATACTAAAAAGCAAGCTATTTAAAAATAAATTTTATTATTTTAAGTTTTTTTAAAACTGAAATTTAATATAACTTTATTGTTTCATAATTTTTCACAATATAGTTTCCATACTGTATTAAAGTGATCTCAAATTCTAACTTGTACCCCATATTTAACATTTTCCTAGTAATATTCCATAACAGGAATAAACAGAATGACTCATATGTAAACTATTAGCCTGGCATCAAGGTCAAACTTGCCATCTCAAAGTTTTTTAGGTGCTTAGATAAGTTCTCATTTTCCATTTTGATAAGAGTAAAAAAGTCATTTTGCTTTTATATGCAGCTGCAAGTTAAACGAGTTTTAAAAACAATTTCAGACAAATCCAACCTTCTCTGTAATGACTAGAACAGAAAAATAGAAATATTAAACATTGGATTTTTTTATATAGGGACAGAAATAATTTGACCATAAATCATTACTTTTACATAGTATACATAATTTTTTTTGTTCATTACCCATCCATTAAAAAAAGAAGAATGTTTAAAGATTAATACCATGGAGGTAACTTTTGTTTTGATATGGAGAGTCCCATTTGTGTCACTTGGACTTAAAAATCATTGTAGCAGGAAATATAGTTCAATAAACACAAGGATTTGGGTTGCAGGTAAATAGAGAAAGATAAAAAGTAGAATAAACTCAAGGAGATGCTCAAAGCCAAGATGATGCACAACTGACCAGTGCTTCCTTTGGTCCTTTATAATCTGTGGTAAGCAAGACCTAGGAAGCTGTGAAGTGAAAGATGAAATTGCTGACCCCATGGTCAGGCATTTAAGAAATAGTGTTCCTTAGCAAACAGTAGGCACGAGGATTGTGCTATATAAAGGGAAGGTGATGAAAGAGAGACATTGAAAACAACAAAACAAACAAACAGAACCAGAGAGATGGGACACTAGCATAAACCATCAAATAGTACAAGTGTTAAGGCAGTTAGTCTGAATGCATTAATGTGGCTTCCTGTTATCACATTGACCCTTCTGCAGATAATTACATTCTCTGAACAAATGTAAAAAGAAAAAAAAATGAACACACTGGAGAGTGACAAAAAGAGGCAGAACTGGAAGAAATTTGATCTTCAAAAAAAAGAACATACACAGGGTCAAACACAGGGTCATGTATATAGCTTTTTCCTAAGGAAACTCAAGTCTGTACAAAATTGGCAAATAGCATTCAAAACATTGCAATTTTAACTTTTTTAATATTACATTGTTCTATTTTATTTTATGGCTTGAGGTGTCTAAGTAGTCTGGGCTACCATAATAGGTGAATATTAAGGAGGAAAATCCTGTAAGGAAGGAATTCACAATGAAGGAAAACCCAAAATTATTATATAATTTTCTCTCATGATCATGGCTGAAATCCTAATGGTGTCAACCGAAAATAATCAAGAAGCTCAGAATCTAATTTAAAGAGAATTTATTGAAGTACAAAATTTAAGGATGGCCCATCAAAATATATTAACTCCAAAGGGATGGAGTCAGTGGTCTGAAGTAGGGAAGTTAAGATTTCATTTTTTTTTGGCAGAAACAGAGGATTTTTTAGCATTCTCATTTTGTCTGCAATATGTGTATCTACTTGTTTGTGGTAAGGCATCTGCAGCTTAAAGATTTTTCTCAAAAGAAAAAGAGAACTAACATTACATTTTAAACATTACTTTACTAAAGATTGCATTTTTCATACAAGTTACAGCATAGTTACAGCAAATTTATTGATTATAGGCAGCTTTTCTTTTAGGAAAGGGTACATTTCACCTTTTTTTTAACAGCGCATGTAATATTCATGGATTTTCTGTCATCTGGCCTAGGCAAAGCAGAAGCACAAAGTTAATTTATAACGTGTTATTAATAAAGAAGGCAGAAGTTTTTGAGTCTCCAATGTCATTCAATTGTCTCTAGTCATTGGACAAATAAATAAATAAATAAAAATAAGAAAGAAAGTTAATCTACAATCTGAGGAACAGAAGTTGTAACCATATGTGATTTAGATCATAGCCACATCTCTCTCAAGGCTCAAAG
>NW_007220621.1:0-4314 GCF_000164805.1 Carlito syrichta | reverse complement strand
CTGAAAGTAAAGATTTTTTTAGAAAAAGAAATATAGTTCATTCAAAAACTAAATTAGAGAGAGAGAGAGAGAGAGAGAGAGAGAGAGAAAGGAGATTCACCTCTCCAATAGGGGAGGAGGCCAAAGTTTAAGAAAACATGACCTGGCCATAGCTCAAAGAACACATGGCTACACCATAGCTTAGCAAGGCAATGACCAAAAGTAAATATTTACTCAGCTAGATGAGATTTAAATTTAAGCAAAATGTTTAAAGTATTTGTTTCCTGTGTATATTTCTGGGCATGGAATCTCAAAAACAAAATTATAAAACTTGCCTTATGTTATAAATGAGAAAACTTAACTCCAATAACTAGATTTAATCTCTGAGTAGGTTAGTGACAAAACTGACCAGATACTGGGCTCCTGATTCCTGATCCAGAGTTCTTTAATATGTCCTTCTGCTTCTGAAATCTCCTACGGAGTGAGTGCATGTCAGTTTACATGTTTATTTTAAATGACAATTTGAGTTTTTAAAATATGAACATTTTACTTGGGAGCAAAGAGTCACAGTCAACTGTTAAGTCCAATCTTCTATCATGGGATTATAGTAGAAGAAAATACTGTTAAATACTGTTTGTACAGATAAAGGAGATGAGATACAAAATAAATAACTAGCTACCTCCCCCAAATATACATTACTAGCTATATCCAGTGTCACAAATAATATGATTCTTATGTTAGCTACAATTTAACATTCACAACAAGTCTTTCCCAATTTCTTTCGTAGTGCATGAGCTGTTTCACATACTACAAAATCTACCATGTTGTATTCTCATTTTGTCTGCAATATGTGTATCCACTTGTTTGTGGTAAGGCATCTACAACCCAAAGATTTGTCTCAAAAGAAAAGGAGAACTAACATTTTATTTTAGTCAAAGATGTTTCAGGTGGTATACTAAACATTTAATATAGAATATTTAATTTACTTCTCACTGCAATCTGTGAGATAGTTATCATTCCCTTTTAAAGACAAAAATTAACCCCAAGGTTATATGTATGACATGTATATATAATAGTAAAAATTTGGGTAATGTTTTAATGCTTAATAAAAATAGTCAACTGTCGTAAGCTCACCTGTAGTGAAGTCATTAATATGATGACTGTGAAAAAAACCAAGTGGCAAGAAAAAAATGTATGAGCATATTCTATTAAAAAGAACATATGAAAGTGTGTGCAAACTCATTTTATAACTTAAGAAATGTGCATAGAAAAAAGAAAGGAATTCAATAAAATATTGTAAATAATTCAACAGGCTTATAGCAAATAAATTTAACAGGAAATGTAGGCAGAGTGGAAAATGGGATATTTCTTTTCATTATTTTATTTTCTTTTTTTAAATTAATTTTATCATAAAGATGTGGGGTACAATTCAGGGTTAGAAATACAAAAGTTGATCATGCAGGTACCCTTGTTGCTGAGGTATGCCCCTCCCTCTCTTAGCAGTTTCCTTCAAATGCCAATCCCACCCCCCCGACAGTTTCTCAATATTGTCAATCACACATATAGACCAATGGAATAAAATTGAGATTCCAGAAGCAAAACCTCAATTTCTCAACCAACTCATCTTTGACAAAGCCTCCACCACCTACCACTGAGAAGAGGAGAACCTATTCAGTAAACGGTGCTGGGAAAACTGGCTGAAGACTCAACAAGATCCCTATCTATTCCCATACACAAAAATTAACTGCAAAGGGATCAGAGAACTAAATGTGAAACCTCAAACCATAAGAACTTTAGAAAATGCAGGGCACACCCTTATGGAAATTGGAACTGGTGTCCAATTCCTGAGCAATACTCGAAATGCATGGGCCATAAGAGATAAGATAGACAAGTGGGACCTCATTAAACTGACAGGCTTTTGTAAAACCAAAGAAACCATCAAGAGAGCAGGGAGATAGTCCACAGACTGGGAAAATGTATTTGCCAACTCCAGGTCTGACAAAGGTCTAACACTTTGTATCTACAAGGAACTCAAATGTGCTGAAAAGAAAAAAACAAACAACCCCATTATAAAGTGGGCCAAAGATATGAGCAGACACTTCTCAAAGGAAGACATCCAAGCAGCCAACAGACACATGAAGAAATGTTCAACCTCACTAATCATCAAGGAGATGCAAATCTTTTCAGTATTTTCTAATTGATTTTTTAAATGTAGATACTTAATATTTGAAAGTCAAAAATTTTGTTTTGTGACAAACTAAAATGCACTGTAAGGTAGGTAATACTAAAAAGCAAGCTATCTAAAAATAAATTTTATTATTTTAAATTTTTTTAAAACTGAAATTTAATATAACTTTATTGTTTCATAATTTTTCACAATATAGTTTCCATACTGTATTAAAGTGATCTCAAATTCTAACTTGTACCCCATATTTAACTTTTTCCTAGTAATATTCCATAACAGGAATAAACAGAATGACTCATATGTAAACTATTAGCCTGGCATCAAGGTCAAACTTGCCATCTCAAAGTTTTTTAGGTGCTTAGATAAGTTCTCATTTTCCATTTTGATAAGAGTAAAAAAGTCATTTTGCTTTTATATGCAGCTGCAAGTTAAACGAGTTTTAAAAACAATTTCAGACAAATCCAACCTTCTCTGTAATGACTAGAACAGAAAAATAGAAATATTAAACATTGGATTTTTTTATATAGGGACAGAAATAATTTGACCATAAATCATTACTTTTACATAGTATACATAATTTTTTTTGTTCATTACCCATTCATTAAAAAAAGAAGAATGTTTAAAGATTAATACCATGGAGGTAACTTTTGTTTTGATATGGAGAGTCCCATTTGTGTCACTTGGACTTAAAAATCATTGTAGCAGGAAATATAGTTCAATAAACACAAGGATTTGGGTTGCAGGTAAATAGAGAAAGATAAAAAGTAGAATAAACTCAAGGAGATGCTCAAAGCCAAGATGATGCACAACTGACCAGTGCTTCCTTTGGTCCTTTATAATCTGTGGTAAGCAAGACCTAGGAAGCTGTGAAGTGAAAGATGAAATTGCTGACCCCATGGTCAGGCATTTAAGAATAGTGTTCCTTAGCAAACAGTAGGCATGAGGATTGTGCTATATAAAGGGAAGGTGATGAAAGAGAGACATTGAAAACAACAAAACAAACAAACAGAACCAGAGAGATGGGACACTAGCATAAACCATCAAATAGTACAAGTGTTAAGGCAGTTAGTCTGAATGCATTAATGTGGCTTCCTGTTATCACATTGACCCTTCTGCAGATAATTACATTCTCTGAACAAATGTAAAAAGAAAAAAAAATGAACACACTGGAGAGTGACAAAAAGAGGCAGAACTGGAAGAAATTTGATCTTCAAAAAAAAGAACATACACAGGGTCAAACACAGGGTCATGTATATAGCTTTTTCCTAAGGAAACTCAAGTCTGTACAAAATTGGCAAATAGCATTCAAAACATTGCAATTTTAATTTTTTTAATATTACATTGTTCTATTTTATTTTATGGCTTGAGGTGTCTAAGTAGTCTGGGCTACCATAATAGGTGAATATTAAGGAGGAAAATCCTGTAAGGAAGGAATTCTCAATGAAGGAAAACCCAAAATTATTATATAATTTTCTCTCATGATCATGGCTGAAATCCTAATGGTGTCAACCGAAAATAATCAAGAAGCTCAGAATCTAATTTAAAGAGAATTTATTGAAGTACAAAATTTAAGGATGGCCCACCAAAATATATTAACTCCAAAGGGATGGAGTCAGTGGTCTGAAGTAGGGAAGTTAAGGTTTCATTTTATATTGGCAGAAACAGAGGATTTTTTAGCATTCTCATTTTGTCTGCAATATGTGTATCTACTTGTTTGTGGTAAGGCATCTGCAGCTTAAAGATTTTTCTCAAAAGAAAAAGAGAACTAACATTACATTTTAAACATTACTTTACTAAAGATTGCATTTTTCATACAAGTTACAGCATAGTTACAGCAAATTTATTGATTATAGGCAGCTTTTCTTTTAGGAAAGGGTACATTTCACCTTTTTTTTAACAGCGCATGTAATATTCATGGATTTTCTGTCATCTGGCCTAGGCAAAGCAGAAGCACAAAGTTAATTTATAACGTGTTATTAATAAAGAAGGCAGAAGTTTTTGAGTCTCCAATGTCATTCAATTGTCTCTAGTCATTGGACAAATAAATAAATAAATAAAAATAAGAAAGAAAGTTAATCTACAATCTGAGGAACAGAAGTTGTAACCATATGTGATTTAGATCATAGCCACATCTCTCTCAAGGCTCAAAG
>NW_007220620.1:0-7633 GCF_000164805.1 Carlito syrichta | reverse complement strand
TAAACTTCTTTGTAAAAAGAGAGGGGGGTCCAAAATGTTGTTACCACAGTGGAGGGAGTATTCTGGGTATCTCTCTTATAGGGGCAATCTTTCATTGCATTCGTACCTGCCTCTCAGTCTCCTAGGTGTTTCCTGGACCCAGCTTTTACTGTGCATGTGTGCCCTTGTCCAAAGTTACTCCCATCTTGATTATTACCCATAAGTACCACAGAATAGCCCAGGGAGGGGGGACCTCAATGCTAATGTCATGTAAATGACAGTATAATAAATTTGGATTAAGTTAGGACACTTAGTTAAGCTACTGAACCCTGCATTCAAATGGTAAATAGTCCCTTTGAACAAAACATATTGGTTTAAGAGGATGCTCTTTGTCACATTAACCACATTTTCAATTGCTAGCTATATAATGAGGACAATGCAGAGGCATTCCTGCGATTGTTACTTCTCCTTAAGACCCTTCCTGTCTCTCTGCCTAGCCAGTGTCTGACTACCTCCTCTCTCAATTCAATGAAAGCAGTTTAGAATAGAATGATGTTTTTTTTTTGAGTTGGAGTCTCACTCTGTCGCCCAGACTGGAGTGCAGTGGCCGCTTCTGGCCACCGCAGCCTCAACCTGCTGGGCTCCGGTGATCCTTCCGCCTCAGCCTTCCAAGTAGCCGGAATTACAGGCATGTGCTACCACACCCAGCTGATTTTTTGATTTATTGTAGAGATGAGGTCTCGCTGCCCAGGCAGGTCTCGAACCCGCGGGCTCATGCAATCCACTCACCTCAGCCTCCAAAAGACTCAGGATTACGGGCTGAGCCACCGAGCCTGACAGATGATGATATTTTAATAAAAGCATTGTTATCTTAAGTCCAAGTGTCATGATATTATGTTTAATAGTCCCATTAGTAGGGTCTGGTTTAACTCTATTGAATTAAAATATATTCTTGAATCTCCCCAAAATACTTTCCAGACACTTATATATTTTATTTTATTTTTTAATATGTGGCTTTCAATTGGTGATTGAATGATTTTACTTTTCATATATATGACAGAAATACATTGCCTTTTATTATGTTCTTGCAGACTTGGCAAAGAAATAAATTTATATCTACCTATCTATATAAATATATGTCATATATTACACTTGACTTTGGAAGATAACCAGTAAAGCATTTTTCTCAGTTATTTAAGTTTACCAATACTTACACAGAAAGGAGTGATTCATCTGAAATTGTGACTCAAAGTCTGAAATATTCAGTAAAACAAATTTAGGTAAATTTGTTATGCTCTATTTAAGAGAGTATATACAATTTTGAAGATGATACACAAGGACAATTATTTAACTCTAAAACATACTTTCCTTTGCCAAATCAGTGTTTTTGTCTCTCACTTTCTTTTTTTTCCCTCTAACTTTTCCCCCAGAATGTATTGTAGTATTGTTTAAGCTGGGAATCATGCCCTATTCAACAACTACTGTTGGCATAATTAAGAAAAATTAAACATAAAATTATAACCATTTTAATTGAACAATAATTATAAATTAAAAATATGTAAAGACTCAAATTTCATACTAGAAAAAAATAAAGATCATAATATAATACTAGAATTTGAGATTTTTAAGAGGATGGCCTAAAGGGTATTTTATGTGATCCATATGATACTTATGTAATGTAAATTTTTTATTTAATTTGAAATTCATAAATCTAACAATTCAAAAATACTAAGAAATTATATCACTGATGCCATATGTATACACTAGTCATATAAAACATTGTGATACTTACATATGTACAGATACATTTAACATAACTCAGTTTCTTCTCATACTCTTATCTATCTATTTTTAAAAATTATTATAGTTTATCCAAATCTTTACTTTTTATAAAAGGAAAATTTTATGATGGTCTAAACAACCATCTTGTTTTTTAAAAATTGAATTTTTGGCATTCCTCAATTCAATAAAGTTCCTAGAGGTATAAAAACAAATAAGTACATGCCTCTATTAGATAGAATAATTAGAGACAATCCACTCTTGAAAATGAGGTTTCAACAAGATTTGGAGAACAAGGTAAGAAGGAGAGTAAAGTGAATCTAGAAAAGGCAAGGAAAGCAAACAAAGGAAGTCACAAGAGTGTTTTGAGGAGGTTGGTGCCACTCTGGACCTGCACTTGGAGCACCAGAAAGTGAACTGTCACACAGAGATTGTGGTTGAATACAGCACTCATGTTTTTCTAAAAGAAATGCCAAATCTGTCTCTCTCCTCTCTCTCTCTTTATCTCTCTATCTCTCTCCCCTTGTCTTAGCCAGGCTCGGTGGCTCAGCCTATAATCCCATGCCTTTGGGAGGCTGAGGTGAGTGGATTGCCTAAGCCCGCGGGTTCGAGACCTGCCTGGGCAGCGAGACCTCATCTCTACAATAAATAAAAAAATCAGCCAGGTGTGGTAGCACATGCCTGTAATTCCGGCTACTTGGAAGGATTGCCAGAGTCCAGCAGGTCGAGGCTGTGGTGGCCAGGAGCGGCCACTGCACTCCAGTCTGGGCAACAGAGTGAGATTCCAACTCAAAAAAAAAAGAAATATTCCTTCTGTTTATGTTTATGTTTCAAACATAATCTTAAAAAATATTCTTGAAAACTGTTCAAAAGATAGCCAAATAATTGAATACAAGATAAAATATAGTTTTAGGCATGGGAGGATCATTGAAATTTTTGATGTTGGCCAACTAGAAACCCAGAAAAAGAAGACAAAATATATAAGCTTTATGAAGATTGAAAGAACACACAAATGCAAAAAGGCACATAACTACATGAACACATCTGCAAGGTTTTCATTAACTCCAAGGAAACAAAAAGACAAGTTTTAAAGTCTGTTGAAATCTTCAAAAGTGTGAAAGATAGTTTTCATACAAAGGAATAAGTTTAGCATCAACTGCCTTTTCCACTGTATAAAATAACAGAAAAAAATAGCCACAATATTCTGAAAAACTGTAATAGTTAAATTCCCATATTTGCTGCATCATTTCTTCAAAAAGTGATTAACTTTCTAAAATGTATTTCTTATTGCCTAGTTTTATGGGCAATGGATTTTTTTGGCTGAATTATAAAGTATATAATAAGAAATAGAAATTTTTGAAAGCAAAGACAAAATTTGTCTTATATTTATCTAGTATTTGAGAGAATAACATTCCACCTATCTGCAACTTAATATATTTCTAGTTAAGTTAGATATAGTCAGTTGGTTCTTGAACAACAGTTTGATGCATTTAATTTCTTCAATTAATTAATAAAGCACATTTTAGTATACTGGCTAAAATAGCTAATGAAAAATATATGGGCAGAATAATGGCATTTTCAGATATGCAAGTGTTCCAAAAAAGTCTTTTCCTACATTATTTCTTACAGTGGTATATATGAACTAACCCCATTATACTGAAATTATACCAAAAGGAACACATGGTGGCCTATGAATGGTGGCTTCTTTCAGAACAATGGAACAAAGAAGTACCATAGTATCACATATCCAAATTTTATATTATATTAGATATAAGTAATATCAAAAAATTGATTAAGAGGGACAATAGAAAATAAAATTATTTTAAAATAATGTTAAAAAATAAAATATAATTATAATTAGACACAAGTGCCAGATATCTTAGCTTAAACAACAAAAAATCTATTTAACACAGTCCAGGAGGCTAACAAGTCCAAAATCTAGGTGGCAGCATGACTGTGTTCTGGTAAGGGTTTATTTTCCAGTTTGAAGACAACTACATTTTTGTTATGTCTTCACAAGACAGAATGAATGAAAGTGAGGTAGAAGCATAGAGGAGAAAGATATAAACCCAGCTCTCTGGTGTCTCTTCTTACAAGGGCACAAATCTCATTCTGACTCACCTTCATGATCCCATCTAAATCTATTTGCCTTTCAAAGGCCCCATCTTCAAATATGATTACACTGGTTTGGGTTTCGAATTACTCATTTTGAAGGAACTGAATTCAGCCTATAGCACCAGAAGATACAAAATTATAAGACTGTCTACTTTCATAAACTGCTCAAAGATGAAGTTAGCTAAAATAAATGAATATTTGAAGTAATAAATGACTAAAAGTTATAATTTGATGTTTATGTTAAGCCAACACAAGAGACAATGTAATTCTAGGGCCTTATTTGATGACATATAAAATAATAATTGTGTAATTATTATAATTTAGTATACTGTTAGTAGCAGTATACATTGTTACTTATAACAATATAAGTAATAACATATACACACAATAAATTATTTTCAACTTATGAAAAAATTCTAAATAATAATTAACTTAAAATAAAGAAATTCTTGTTAACAACAAGGACATGTAAAAGTACTATTAAAAAAGGCTGAAGAGAATAAATCAAGAAGAGAAACAGAGGGAAAAGTAAGGATGTAACATCTTCATTATCCTAAAATAGGGCAAAGCTTATAACTAAACTTTATGAAATGACAGTCATAATTTAAAGTGACATTAAAGACTACCAAAATACTTCTGTAAAACGTAATTATTATTATAAATCTATTGAGATAAAATATTGCAATCAAAGAATAAAGGGTTAAGGAAATTAAGTCTTCATGACTAAAAAGAAAGTAGTTACAGGGCAACCCCTTCAGGACCCCTCCCACTGTGGAAGTTTCTCTGTCCTCTCAATAAAGCCTGCCTTCTCGCTTAAAAAAAAGAAAGTATTTTCATATTACTTAAAATTACTGTGGTAACTACCAGTCAGAATACAATCAGGAAAGGCTAAAAGAAGTGGCTTCTGAGGAGTAGGAATGGTTCTGAGGAGGTAAAGGAAAGGAGACCCCTGCATTTAGTCACAAGCTCTTCTTTATTACTGACTTCATAATATATACATATATGACATTTATAAAATTAAATTTAATAGAAGAAATAATTAACTTTATAAAAATACTGTTCAAAAACCAAAACATATAATTCATCACACTGAATATACTTAACTAGAACTATATAAAGTTCTAGATACGTGTAACATTATTGTCTGAAATGCTAGAGAATTCAAAAATAAACAAATCTTGTTCTTGCTCTTAAAAACTTCTATGTCTTAGTATATCATTTTAATTCATCAGAAAAAAATGTACCTAGTAAAAACATGAAGGAAGTCAGGAATACATTTTAGAAAGCTAACCACTGTTTGAAAAAATGACATAGCTAATGATACAAATGCAATAATTACATTTGTTCTATAAGCAAGTAATTAATGACAATATTTACACTGATGAAAGCACACAAAAAGTAATGAAAAATTCTATAGAATTTGTGAAGACAGTATACAATTAAAAAATAAAAATTTAATACTATTAATTTATATCAAAACAATCATTATAAATTTCAACAAAAAACCACTTACTTGTAACTGAAAAGAATTATATACCTAGACAAAGTTGATTTCATTTCAGAAAGGGAATATAAAAACTATAATTCACTATTTTAATAGTATAAAATAGAAAAATTCATTTGCTCATTCTAATTATTATTATTACTGTGTTTATTTTTTTATTTTAAAGATATAAAATATAATTCAGAATTAGTTATACAAATGATCACTGTACAGGTAACGTTTGAGTCTCACTTTGGTCCCTATATCACCTGGATGAGATCAGGTACCCTTATTCATGAAGTGTGCCTTCCCACTTCCTCCTGTGGCAGTTTTCCACCACTGCCAAACTCTTTCTTGTAGTATTATAATTGTTCAGGGTTCACTTATGAGTGAGGACATGTACTCAGTAATTTGGTTCTGTGATAGATCACTGGGTACTGAAAATTCTAAAACCAACCAAATTGGTGCAAAGTTCACAATTTTGCCCTTCTTTATGACTGTGCTATATTGCATCATATATATGTATCACATTTTAAAAGTCTATTCTACTTTCAGTGAGTAGCACGGTTGGCTCCATGTTTTCACTATTGTGAAAAATGCTGCAATAAATGAGCATGTGCAGGTATCGTTTTTGTAGAATGATTTGAGTTCCTTCAGGTATATTTCCAGAAGGGGAATTGCAGAGTCATATGGAAAGTTGATTTTTAGATCTTGGAGGAATTGTCACACTGTTTTCCACAGAGGTTGTACTAATTTACACTCCCACTATCAGTGTAGAAGTGTTCCCATTTCCCTGTATCATGTCCAGCATCTGTTGTTTTTTGAGTTATTGATGATGGCCATTCTGATTGGAGTTAGGTAGTGTCACAGTGTAGTTTTAATTTGCATTTCTTTGATTATTACGGAGACTGAGCATTTTTTCATGTATCAGTTGGCTGCTCATATGTCTTCTTTTGAGAAATGTCTATTCATATCCTTCTCCCACATTATAATAGGGCTGTTTGTTTGTTTGTTTTTCCCGGTATGATTGATTTCCTTGTAGATCCTCGATGTTTGGCCTTTGTCAGATATACAGTTGGCAAATGTTATTCCCCAATCTGTGGGTTGTCTCCCCACTCTATTGATGGTTTATTTGGCTTTGCATAAGCTTGTCAGTTTGATAAGGTCCCACGTCTAACTTATCTCTTATGGCATGGACAATTGGGGATTTGCTCAAGAATTGGTTGCCAGTTCCTATTTCTATAAGGGTGTCTCCTGCATTTCCTATGGTTCTTATAGTTTGGAGTTTTACATTTAGGTCTTTGATCCATTTAGAGTTGATTTTTGTGTTTGGTGATAGGTAGGACTCTTGATTTAATCTTCTGCATATGGTCAGCCAGTTTTCTCAGGACCATTGACTGAATAAATTCTCCTCTCCTCCGTGGTTGTTAGTGGAGACTTTGTCAAAATGAGTTGGTTGAGAAATTGAAGTTTTGCTTCTGGAATCTGTATCTTGTTGCATTGGTCTACATGCCTGTTCTTGTACCAATACCAGGTTGTTTGATTTTTGTCATTTTATAATAAAGTTTAAAAGTTTAAGTCTGGGAGTGTGATACCTCCTGCTTTGGATATTATTTTTTTTGTTAAGGATTGTTTTGGCTATTCATGGTCTTTTATGATTCCATATGAATTTCTGTATTGTTGTTTCCAGTTCTAAGAAGAATGATGCTGAAAATTTAATGATTATTGTGTTAAAACTGTAGATTGCTTTGGGTAGTATAGACACTTTAACAATATTGATTCTTCCAATTCATGAATATAAAAATTTTTTTATCAATATTTTTTTATTATGATATTGAGGGGTACAGTTAAGGGTTAGGTAAACAATCACATTTCATTCATACACCCTGTTGATAAGAGGTGTTTCCCCATCCCCAGACAGATATTTGTTACTGTTAATCCCATCTCCCTCCTCCCCCATAGTTTCCCAGTACCGTCAGTCATTTTCTTATAGTATTACATTGGATGTTCAAGGGCCATTATATGAGTGAGAACATGTGATACTCGAATCTTTGCTTCTGTGAGAGGTCACTCAGTATTATAGACCCTAGTTCCATCCAGGTTGCTGGGAAATTCATGATTTTGTTCTTTTTTATGGCTGCGTAGTATTCCATCGTGTATATCTACCACATTTTTTAAAGCCAGTTCTCTTTTGATGGGCAGTATGATTGCTTCCAGGTTCTAGCTATTGTGAACAATGCTGCAATAAACATACGTGTGCAGGTTATCTTTTTTATA
>NW_007220619.1:0-5355 GCF_000164805.1 Carlito syrichta | reverse complement strand
CCCTTGTCTTAGCCAGGCTCGGTGGCTCAGCCTATAATCCCATGCCTTTGGGAGGCTGAGGTGAGTGGATTGCCTAAGCCCGCGGGTTCGAGACCTGCCTGGGCAGCGAGACCTCATCTCTACAATAAATAAAAAAATCAGCCAGGTGTGGTAGCACATGCCTGTAATTCTGGCTACTTGGAAGGATTGCCAGAGTCCAGCAGGTCGAGGCTGTGGTGGCCAGGAGCGGCCACTGCACTCCAGTCTGGGCAACAGAGTGAGATTCCAACTCAAAAAAAAAAGAAATATTCCTTCTGTTTATGTTTATGTTTCAAACATAATCTTAAAAAATATTCTTGAAAACTGTTCAAAAGATAGCCAAATAATTGAATACAAGATAAAATATAGTTTTAGGCATGGGAGGATCATTGAAATTTTTGATGTTGGCCAACTAGAAACCCAGAAAAAGAAGACAAAATATATAAGCTTTATGAAGATTGAAAGAACACACAAATGCAAAAAGGCACATAACTACATGAACACATCTGCAAGGTTTTCATTAACTCCAAGGAAACAAAAAGACAAGTTTTAAAGTCTGTTGAAATCTTCAAAAGTGTGAAAGATAGTTTTCATACAAAGGAATAAGTTTAGCATCAACTGCCTTTTCCACTGTATAAAATAACAGAAAAAAATAGCCACAATATTCTGAAAAACTGTAATAGTTAATTCCCATATTTGCTGCATCATTTCTTCAAAAAGTGATTAACTTTCTAAAATGTATTTCTTATTGCCTAGTTTTATGGGCAATGGATTTTTTTGGCTGAATTATAAAGTATATAATAAGAAATAGAAATTTTTGAAAGCAAAGACAAAATTTGTCTTATATTTATCTAGTATTTGAGAGAATAACATTCCACCTATCTGCAACTTAATATATTTCTAGTTAAGTTAGATATAGTCAGTTGGTTCTTGAACAACAGTTTGATGCATTTAATTTCTTCAATTAATTAATAAAGCACATTTTAGTATACTGGCTAAAATAGCTAATGAAAAATATATGGGCAGAATAATGGCATTTTCAGATATGCAAGTGTTCCAAAAAAGTCTTTTCCTACATTATTTCTTACAGTGGTATATATGAACTAACCCCATTATACTGAAATTATACCAAAAGGAACACATGGTGGCCTATGAATGGTGGCTTCTTTCAGAACAATGGAACAAAGAAGTACCATAGTATCACATATCCAAATTTTATATTATATTAGATATAAGTAATATCAAAAAATTGATTAAGAGGGACAATAGAAAATAAAATTATTTTAAAATAATGTTAAAAAATAAAATATAATTATAATTAGACACAAGTGCCAGATATCTTAGCTTAAACAACAAAAAATCTATTTAACACAGTCCAGGAGGCTAACAAGTCCAAAATCTAGGTGGCAGCATGACTGTGTTCTGGTAAGGGTTTATTTTCCAGTTTGAAGACAACTACATTTTTGTTATGTCTTCACAAGACAGAATGAATGAAAGTGAGGTAGAAGCATAGAGGAGAAAGATATAAACCCAGCTCTCTGGTGTCTCTTCTTACAAGGGCACAAATCTCATTCTGACTCACCTTCATGATCCCATCTAAATCTATTTGCCTTTCAAAGGCCCCATCTTCAAATATGATTACACTGGTTTGGGTTTCGAATTACTCATTTTGAAGGAACTGAATTCAGCCTATAGCACCAGAAGATACAAAATTATAAGACTGTCTACTTTCATAAACTGCTCAAAGATGAAGTTAGCTAAAATAAATGAATATTTGAAGTAATAAATGACTAAAAGTTATAATTTGATGTTTATGTTAAGCCAACACAAGAGACAATGTAATTCTAGGGCCTTATTTGATGACATATAAAATAATAATTGTGTAATTATTATAATTTAGTATACTGTTAGTAGCAGTATACATTGTTACTTATAACAATATAAGTAATAACATATACACACAATAAATTATTTTCAACTTATGAAAAAATTCTAAATAATAATTAACTTAAAATAAAGAAATTCTTGTTAACAACAAGGACATGTAAAAGTACTATTAAAAAAGGCTGAAGAGAATAAATCAAGAAGAGAAACAGAGGGAAAAGTAAGGATGTAACATCTTCATTATCCTAAAATAGGGCAAAGCTTATAACTAAACTTTATGAAATGACAGTCATAATTTAAAGTGACATTAAAGACTACCCACAATACTTCTGTAAAACGTAAATTATTATTATAAATCTATTGAGATAAAATATTGCAATCAAAGAATAAAGGGTTAAGGAAATTAAGTCTTCATGACTAAAAGAAAGTAGTTACAGGGCAACCCCTTCAGGACCCCTCCCACTGTGGAAGTTTCTCTGTCCTCTCAATAAAGCCTGCCTTCTCACTTAAAAAAAAGAAAGTATTTTCATATTACTTAAAATTACTGTGGTAACTACCAGTCAGAATACAATCAGGAAAGGCTAAAAGAAGTGGCTTCTGAGGAGTAGGAATGGTTCTGAGGAGGTAAAGGAAAGGAGACCCCTGCATTTAGTCACAAGCTCTTCTTTATTACTGACTTCATAATATATACATATATGACATTTATAAAATTAAATTTAATAGAAGAAATAATTAACTTTATAAAAATACTGTTCAAAAACCAAAACATATAATTCATCACACTGAATATACTTAACTAGAACTATATAAAGTTCTAGATACGTGTAACATTATTGTCTGAAATGCTAGAGAATTCAAAAATAAACAAATCTTGTTCTTGCTCTTAAAAACTTCTATGTCTTAGTATATCATTTTAATTCATCAGAAAAAAATGTACCTAGTAAAAACATGAAGGAAGTCAGGAATACATTTTAGAAAGCTAACCACTGTTTGAAAAAATGACATAGCTAATGATACAAATGCAATAATTACATTTGTTCTATAAGCAAGTAATTAATGACAATATTTACACTGATGAAAGCACACAAAAAGTAATGAAAAATTCTATAGAATTTGTGAAGACAGTATACAATTAAAAAATAAAAATTTAATACTATTAATTTATATCAAAACAATCATTATAAATTTCAACAAAAAACCACTTACTTGTAACTGAAAAGAATTATATACCTAGACAAAGTTGATTTCATTTCAGAAAGGGAATATAAAAACTATAATTCACTATTTTAATAGTATAAAATAGAAAAATTCATTTGCTCATTCTAATTATTATTATTACTGTGTTTATTTTTTTATTTTAAAGATATAAAATATAATTCAGAATTAGTTATACAAATGATCACTGTACAGGTAACGTTTGAGTCTCACTTTGGTCCCTATATCACCTGGATGAGATCAGGTACCCTTATTCATGAAGTGTGCCTTCCCACTTCCTCCTGTGGCAGTTTTCCACCACTGCCAAACTCTTTCTTGTAGTATTATAATTGTTCAGGGTTCACTTATGAGTGAGGACATGTACTCAGTAATTTGGTTCTGTGATAGATCACTGGGTACTGAAAATTCTAAAACCAACCAAATTGGTGCAAAGTTCACAATTTTGCCCTTCTTTATGACTGTGCTATATTGCATCATATATATGTATCACATTTTAAAAGTCTATTCTACTTTCAGTGAGTAGCACGGTTGGCTCCATGTTTTCACTATTGTGAAAAATGCTGCAATAAATGAGCATGTGCAGGTATCGTTTTTGTAGAATGATTTGAGTTCCTTCAGGTATATTTCCAGAAGGGGAATTGCAGAGTCATATGGAAAGTTGATTTTTAGATCTTGGAGGAATTGTCACACTGTTTTCCACAGAGGTTGTACTAATTTACACTCCCACTATCAGTGTAGAAGTGTTCCCATTTCCCTGTATCATGTCCAGCATCTGTTGTTTTTTGAGTTATTGATGATGGCCATTCTGATTGGAGTTAGGTAGTGTCACAGTGTAGTTTTAATTTGCATTTCTTTGATTATTACGGAGACTGAGCATTTTTTCATGTATCAGTTGGCTGCTCATATGTCTTCTTTTGAGAAATGTCTATTCATATCCTTCTCCCACATTATAATAGGGCTGTTTGTTTGTTTGTTTTTCCCGGTATGATTGATTTCCTTGTAGATCCTCGATGTTTGGCCTTTGTCAGATATACAGTTGGCAAATGTTATTCCCCAATCTGTGGGTTGTCTCCCCACTCTATTGATGGTTTATTTGGCTTTGCATAAGCTTGTCAGTTTGATAAGGTCCCACGTCTAACTTATCTCTTATGGCATGGACAATTGGGGATTTGCTCAAGAATTGGTTGCCAGTTCCTATTTCTATAAGGGTGTCTCCTGCATTTCCTATGGTTCTTATAGTTTGGAGTTTTACATTTAGGTCTTTGATCCATTTAGAGTTGATTTTTGTGTTTGGTGATAGGTAGGACTCTTGATTTAATCTTCTGCATATGGTCAGCCAGTTTTCTCAGGACCATTGACTGAATAAATTCTCCTCTCCTCCGTGGTTGTTAGTGGAGACTTTGTCAAAATGAGTTGGTTGAGAAATTGAAGTTTTGCTTCTGGAATCTGTATCTTGTTGCATTGGTCTACATGCCTGTTCTTGTACCAATACCAGGTTGTTTGATTTTTGTCATTTTATAATAAAGTTTAAAAGTTTAAGTCTGGGAGTGTGATACCTCCTGCTTTGGATATTATTTTTTTTGTTAAGGATTGTTTTGGCTATTCATGGTCTTTTATGATTCCATATGAATTTCTGTATTGTTGTTTCCAGTTCTAAGAAGAATGATGCTGAAAATTTAATGATTATTGTGTTAAAACTGTAGATTGCTTTGGGTAGTATAGACACTTTAACAATATTGATTCTTCCAATTCATGAATATAAAAATTTTTTTATCAATATTTTTTTATTATGATATTGAGGGGTACAGTTAAGGGTTAGGTAAACAATCACATTTCATTCATACACCCTGTTGATAAGAGGTGTTTCCCCATCCCCAGACAGATATTTGTTACTGTTAATCCCATCTCCCTCCTCCCCCATAGTTTCCCAGTACCGTCAGTCATTTTCTTATAGTATTACATTGGATGTTCAAGGGCCATTATATGAGTGAGAACATGTGATACTCGAATCTTTGCTTCTGTGAGAGGTCACTCAGTATTATAGACCCTAGTTCCATCCAGGTTGCTGGGAAATTCATGATTTTGTTCTTTTTTATGGCTGCGTAGTATTCCATCGTGTATATCTACCACATTTTTTAAAGCCAGTTCTCTTTTGATGGGCAGTATGATTGCTTCCAGGTTCTAGCTATTGTGAACAATGCTGCAATAAACATACGTGTGCAGGTTATCTTTTTTATA
>NW_007220618.1:0-712 GCF_000164805.1 Carlito syrichta | reverse complement strand
CAATAATACAGAAAAGGAAATAAATGGTATATGTCTTGGGAAGAAAAATAAAAGTCTATCTTTTGTTTACAGATGGGCGTAAATATTTCTTATATAGACAAATCCAAAAGAAATAACAAAAAATTTTGAAATTTTGGAAATAATGATCAATTATAGCAATGTTGCAGGACACACAACCATCCATTGGGTAGTATATCCATGATTAGGGGAAGAGAGAGCTCTCACTAGTAGCTTAAACCTCACCTGCACACAATTTACT
This sequence comes from Carlito syrichta, assembly GCF_000164805.1. NCBI lineage: Eukaryota > Metazoa > Chordata > Mammalia > Primates > Tarsiidae > Carlito > Carlito syrichta. Next base: position 453 of record NW_007220618.1, on the reverse strand, counting down.
TATGCAGCAAATCCTCACACGTGCCCCATGATTACAAAATATATAAATTTTTTAAATTAAGAAAATAAATTAAAAACACTGAAATTTTAACAAAAAAGTAAAGCAAACAACACCATAGCCTAGAAACTATCAATTCTTTTCCAAACTCCTTGAAATTGGACTGTGAACTTTTAAAATTTTGTCTTTACAATACAAACATTTAAAATGACAAGGATAATCTCATTTGGGAGGTTTCCCACAGACTTCATGCACTGTAACACCATTTTTGTTACTTTAAAAATGTGTGATTGTTACTGTGAAAAATAGAATTTCAACAAATTGAGTTTCAAAGATCAACTTGACTTTATATTAGCAATTCACAAACTGGGCAGCATCCAGTCTGCAAAAAGAAAGAACCGTCAATGATCTAAAACGAACAAGTGAGTTTTACAGACAACAACAACAAAAGTGTAG
>NW_007220617.1:0-1726 GCF_000164805.1 Carlito syrichta | reverse complement strand
GATTAGGGGAAGAGAGAGCTCTCACTAGAAGCCTAAACCTCACCTGCACACAATTTACTTATGCAGCAAATCCTCACACGTGCCCCATGATTACAAAATATATAAATTTTTTAAATTAAGAAAATAAATTAAAAACACTGAAATTTTAACAAAAAAGTAAAGCAAACAACACCATAGCCTAGAAACTATCAATTCTTTTCCAAACTCCTTGAAATTGGACTGTGAACTTTTAAAATTTTGTCTTTACAATACAAACATCTAAAATGACAAGGATAATCTCATTTGGGAGGTTTCCCACAGACTTCATGCACTGTAATACCATTTTTGTTACTTTAAAAATGTGTGATTGTTACTGTGAAAAATAGAATTTCAACAAATTGAGTTTCAAAGATCAACTTGACTTTATATTAGCAATTCACAAACTGGGCAGCATCCAGTCTGCAAAAAGAAAGAACCGTCAATGATCTAAAACGAACAAGTGAGTTTTACAGACAACAACAACAAAAGTGTAGAAAAATAGAAACAAGGAACAAATAGCACACAGGTCATTTCAAGGTTATTTTCTCTATAGGGATGCTAGTGAAATACTGTTGGCTTAATGGGATTTTCCTATTATTTAATCTACTGATTTCTCAGACGGTCAGACGCTATGTCCAAAGCTTAGGTTTTAATTTGGTGACACGGAACTTTAGCCTGAGTAACCTCATTTGGGACCTGCTATCAGCATCACTGAAACTTCATCTTTGACATGGATACTTAGTTTTTAAATTTCAAAATGCATATTTTTGTTACTGTTTTGAATATTACTTATTATTTTCTGATTTCATTAGGTTTTTATCATAGGCTATATTTTATACCATATTGGAATGAATGTAATTAAGTGTGGAGGAGACTACATTTTCATGCAAACTTAGGGAAAAAAGACATTTTGTGTTGTTGACATGTTTATGTATACCTGGAAATCCGATCTTTTGGATTTCATGTTTCAAGTATTTTGTATTGATTTATTGCCTCATTAAAGAAAGACAAAGAGGTAGAATTTCTCAAAGGAATTGCATGTTTCTTAGTTTATGCTTATGTTTTAAATAGTGTTCTACCAATTTATTACACAAATATTAATGGCTGCAATCTTTATTAAATTTTCATGACTATCAATATACTTAAAGAGTTCAGTTGTTTGGGGTCATAAAATTAACTTTGTATGAAGTAACTTTGCCAGTTTTAATCTTTTCAATTGGACTGATCAGTGTTTTGATTTTTAAACATTGTGTAACTTTTTTGTCAGGTACACATATTTATTTATGTATGGGATGGTCCTACTGTTATTTGCATATGCCCAATATTATTGTCCAATGTGAATAAAAACTTGGGCATAACATAATTTCAAATTTATAATAGCAACTTTGTGTTTATGTTGTGATACTGACATTTTCAAAAATTTAATGTTGCAGAAGTGAAGTCTGAAGTCATAACTTTTCCATTGTTGGTAAATATTTCTTATCTATATGGGGAGTTAATACTCTGTTCTCTACTTCTGCATTCAAAATATGGATACCACAGGTTTGCAACATAGCCTTTTGTTCAGTGACTCCTTCAAGCTTTAAGAATATCTTAAGTTCAAGAAATTATTTTATTACGTTATTGATTATATTCTTTTTTCTGAACTCTTTCTTAAGACCACCAAATATTGGGTTGAATTTCTTTTATCTCTCTTCCATTTCAGTAT
>NW_007220616.1:0-530 GCF_000164805.1 Carlito syrichta | reverse complement strand
AGACATAGTTGAATAATCTCAAAATAGAGCAGTCAATAAATATTCACTTTGTGAGATTCACTTTGTATCCAATGCTGATGCATAAATTTATTTAAAAAATGCATCAGAGAAATTGATTATTTAAAGTAATACATTTCTCTCTATATAGATCTATCTTGGCTAACTACACAAAATATTATCATATTTGATATTACTACTTTATGATTTCCTTTACTGGTCATATACACCCATACATGGAAATGTTTAGGAAGTTTAAGGGGAAAACATTTTTTTTCAATGAGATTCCTAAACTATTTTATCCATTATTCTCACTGAAAGGGGAAACAATACATCTTCTAAAATTTGAACCTCTTTTCCATGCATAGGAACTATTTGAAAATTGTATTATATTTTTCTACTTAGTGTCTTGTAACAACACCTAATTTTTATTTTAGCCATGTGAAAACACACACACACACACATGCACGCACGCACGCATGCACACACACACAAACACATACAGGTCTTTTCCTCTCTTTCTCCCTTTATCA
>NW_007220615.1:0-4287 GCF_000164805.1 Carlito syrichta | reverse complement strand
TTTTTTAAAATAAACACTGTATTAGCAGTTAGATGAATTAATTAGAGCTGCATGTATCAACACAGACTCATCCTGAAAACATATTTGGAGGAGGACAAAGTCAAGCACAGACTCATATGTACTCTATATGGTTAACATCAGATGAGAAATACAGAGGAGTTACACATTTCACCCTCAGGAGATAGTTACTGGGGAGAGAGGAAAGGAGGGGGAAAGAAGAGATAGGGGTGAGATTAGAGGAACACCAAGGGGCCATCAACTGTTTTTGAAATGTTCTGATCCCCTAAAAACATCTGAATTAAATATAGCAAAATGTTAATTTATGTGACCCCTGAGTGCTTTGTGCATAAATACCAATTACATTATTTCTACTTTTTCATGGGTTTGGCAAAGGTCATAACAAAAACATTTAAAATCATCAAGTATGATAATATGTTAATAGGCCCCAGATTGGTGTCTAACAAAAAGTTGTTATTTCATTCATCAAAACTTACCTTCCTTTGCATGTAATATTTATTTTAGCAATATTTATGCAAACTTTTCTTGACTGGATTACCTATTCCATTTGCTCAATGGAATGCAACATTCTTCCAGTGATTCTTGACTGTTATTTTACAATCTGGTACTGGGCTATGCTCTCTTGCACTGATGCTGCAGAAAAACAGCCTTGATAGCTGTGAATTCAATGGTCCCAATTGCCTGGCTGGAAAACTAGAAAACCCAGAGAAGAAGGGATATTATATCACCTCACTCTTGCTTCCCTCAGCATCCAACACTCACTCTTACTGCTATGATGGGTCTGCTGTGGAATTCATCAACTTGACTCATTTACTTTTAAGTATATAAGGAGTAACTATTTGGTACAGGATCTGGCTACCCTAGATAAGCATCTGAAGTGGACCTACATTCTTTTGTAAATAGAGTGAATAAATTTGGGGAAAGATGTTGACAGGAAGGCCATTTCTAATTAACAGATATTGAGTCTACTTTAAGCAAATGCATTAAAATACACTCCTACAATACTTTACACGACATTGTAGAAACAGCAGGCATTTCTTGCCAATGTTAAGGTTTCATGCTGTAGCACAGGCATGGAACAGAATATTTTGGGGATGGAAGAGCAATTTCTTACAACTTTGACATCAGAAACTGGCTCTGAGCTCTTCTGGCTACTTTGGTATGACAGCGGCTCTCTGTAGAGAGGCAGGTTGATTTTGTCCCCAGAGGACATTTGACAATATTTCCAGTTGTTACAACTGGGGACAGTGTGTGCTACTGGCATCTAGTGGGCCGAGGTCAAGGTGGGTAGAGTTTGGGAATGCTGTTCAACATCCTACAATACACAGGATAGCTTCCTATCACAAAGAATGTTCATCACAAAATGTTCATAGTGCAACAGGTGAGAATCCTGGGATCTGCCCTCCAGAAACTCAGAGTGATTCAATAACACACTCAAAGCCATATAGGCAGAAATGGCCCAACTAGGAATGAAAGCTACATTTCCATGACTCCAAGTTTGAGTGTTTCTAGCAAAATCCTTGTTCTTACTAGGATGGTCATGGCCTTTCTGTCAATATCTGTTCCCAAATTTAGTCACAGTATTTACAAATACATTCACATTCTCCCTTCTGAAGAAAACACTGTCTGCACTCTTACTCCACAGCAGCTGAAGGCAGGACAACCTCATCTATTGCTCTTGGCTGGGCCTACTGTGTTAATTCCCAAGGCCTTCTCTGAAAATCCTGCTCCTGAAGATCTCCTTTGAAGAGCCAGTGAGTATAACAGGAACAAAGTTTGTGGAGAACAAGGCACCTAGATGAAGGAGGAACAGGCTAACTGAAAGACCTGTTTCTTAGCATATCCTGAAGATCCAAAGATGATTCTCCCCAGCTGATATCCCATTGTCCATCTCTCTGATAGGACCCAGAAGCAGGAAGCATATCCTTCCAAATATCTGCTGATGGCTCCCCCTTACCTGGTCACAGAGGGTTCTGATCAAGCCTTCCAAATCTTGCTTCTCATGGAGGACTATCTGCCTGTCTTTGCATTCTTGTTCCAGTTGCGTTTCCAGCTGATGGAGCTGTGGATACACAGGACAGATTTACACAGGAGGGATGAGCTTTAACCAGAAAATCACACTGAGTAGGGAACCTCAGAAATAGGGGAAATGTGGAGCTTGTGGCTTTGCTTCACAAAGGCTACCCCAGCAAGTGGGAGGGAGTATCTTTGTTGGAAAATTCCAGAATTTAAAAGTTTAGAAGCTGGACAACCACAAGGCAGACTGGTGAAGTTTGGGGTGCCCCTTGGTATTGACTGTGAACCCCCCTCCTCCAGTTCTTGACAGTAGCCAATCCCACAGCTTGAATATTTACTAGCCTTGGTATTTAGATTTTGCAAGGTTCTGTACAACATTATAGCCAGCATCTGACAATGCATTTACTTCCCTTATTAAATATGCTATGAAGCAGTTAAAAAAGTTGCATTTGAGACTATTTTGTGTTATACACTATATTTTTCCTCCAAAATTCATATGTTGAAGCCCTAACACCAGGGGGATGGAGGTGTGCCTTACAGAGGTAATTAGATCTAAGTGGATTCATGAGGGTAGAATTCCCAGGATGGGATTAATGCGTTTATAAAAAGAGACACCAAAGAGCTTTCTTCTCTCTCTCTTTCTCTACCACATGAGGATAAAAACCAGGAGGCTGCTGTCTGCAAGCCAATAAGGGAGCCCTCAGCACACACCAAATTTGCTGGTACATTGATTTCATACTCGCCAGTGCCAGAATTGGGAGGAATAAATGTTTGCTACTTAAGCCACTCAGTCTAGGGTATTCTGCTATAGCAGCCAAAACTAAAACTTTTGACTATGAGCAACTTACTCAATTTACAGCTGGCTCTGATTTATCAGTGATTACCTAGTAAACACAGGCATTCCCCACTTGAGTGAATACGCTCTGTGGCTGTGGTTTGAAGAACCGCCCCCCACCAGCTTCTCTTGTGTATATTACCACATCACCATCCTCTATCTCCACCTTATGCCATCTGGGACCCTATTTCACAGATGGGCCAATTGTGTCCCAGGAGAATTTGAAGTTTATACTACTAAATCAGTTGTTGTTTAGAGTAATTAGTGCTCAGTCTTATGGCTTCAGTTTCTTTTCCACCCCAGACAACCCTAGAATTCCCACCCAGGTCACCAACAATTGATTTATTGTCAAGATGAGAGATAATCTGAACAGAGCAGTCATGAGAATACAAAGTCAATGTTAGTGTCTGTCATAAAGAGAAAAACACCATTCTGTGACTTTATCATTTTTCTTTATTAATCTGTCCATAGAAAAGCCTCAAGGGGGTCTGGGCCACATCTACAACTCTTTGGAGCCCTGTTTCAGGGCATTCACCATACTCTGAGGCATTCTTGGAATATATCAGATATTCGTGGAAACTTCACCTAAAAAAATGAGCAAGGACTGGGAGCTTCCATGTTCTGATCCATAGAGGAAGAAAATATGATTGATTGTCACCTCTGTAGAAGGCAAGTTCATTTCAAAATTTTATTTTAATGGTAAAAAATACAAGGCACTCTGCTTATATCTGTTTTTAGAATGAAGACTAAAAATGGTAAAACTCATTTCAAAAAATATACAAAATAAAAACTATATGTCAAGGAAGACACGGTTTTCTGGAGAATGTTTTGTACAATATTTCCATGTGGCATTTTCAGATATAATGAGGGGAGGAGAAGAAGGGGAGGTCACGCTAGAATTAGTGTGGGACCCTGTTAAATGAAGCTTAACCCAAATCCTTCTGGCAATCCCACTTTCAGGATTTACCTTACAATTCCATCAGTCAGTACATCTGTAAGGATGTTTGCTTTGCTTTGCTTATAACAGCAGAAAACTGGAAAGAACCTAAGTGTCCGGTGATAGAGGACTCATTGAATATATTAAAGCAGTATTGCAAAGGGTACACTACTTTTATGTCACTAAATTTTTAAGTGAGATTTGTATTTACAGACATGAAGAAGCCACAACAAACTGCTGAGTGGAAATAGCGGACTTCAGAACAGCATGACCTCATCTAGTGAAAATGACATCTCTGAAAATGTATGTGCATATATATAGTGACAGAGAGATAAGAGAACATTTAAAATAGTGATAAGGATAACTTCTAGGTGGTAAAATTTCAATGGTTTGTTGCATTTGCATACATTATTTGGAATGTTTGCAAGGACTTTGGATAACTGTAAGGAATGATTTGAGGGACTAGTTCCATTATTGAAAC
>NW_007220614.1:0-8899 GCF_000164805.1 Carlito syrichta | reverse complement strand
CATTCATCAAAACTTACCTTCCTTTGCATGTAATATTTATTTTAGCAATATTTATGCAAACTTTTCTTGACTGGATTACCTATTCCATTTGCTCAATGGAATGCAACATTCTTCCAGTGATTCTTGACTGTTATTTTACAATCTGGTACTGGGCTATGCTCTCTTGCACTGATGCTGCAGAAAAACAGCCTTGATAGCTGTGAATTCAATGGTCCCAATTGCCTGGCTGGAAAACTAGAAAACCCAGAGAAGAAGGGATATTATATCACCTCACTCTTGCTTCCCTCAGCATCCAACACTCACTCTTACTGCTATGATGGGTCTGCTGTGGAATTCATCAACTTGACTCATTTACTTTTAAGTATATAAGGAGTAACTATTTGGTACAGGATCTGGCTACCCTAGATAAGCATCTGAAGTGGACCTACATTCTTTTGTAAATAGAGTGAATAAATTTGGGGAAAGATGTTGACAGGAAGGCCATTTCTAATTAACAGATATTGAGTCTACTTTAAGCAAATGCATTAAAATACACTCCTACAATACTTTACACGACATTGTAGAAACAGCAGGCATTTCTTGCCAATGTTAAGGTTTCATGCTGTAGCACAGGCATGGAACAGAATATTTTGGGGATGGAAGAGCAATTTCTTACAACTTTGACATCAGAAACTGGCTCTGAGCTCTTCTGGCTACTTTGGTATGACAGCGGCTCTCTGTAGAGAGGCAGGTTGATTTTGTCCCCAGAGGACATTTGACAATATTTCCAGTTGTTACAACTGGGGACAGTGTGTGCTACTGGCATCTAGTGGGCCGAGGTCAAGGTGGGTAGAGTTTGGGAATGCTGTTCAACATCCTACAATACACAGGATAGCTTCCTATCACAAAGAATGTTCATCACAAAATGTTCATAGTGCAACAGGTGAGAATCCTGGGATCTGCCCTCCAGAAACTCAGAGTGATTCAATAACACACTCAAAGCCATATAGGCAGAAATGGCCCAACTAGGAATGAAAGCTACATTTCCATGACTCCAAGTTTGAGTGTTTCTAGCAAAATCCTTGTTCTTACTAGGATGGTCATGGCCTTTCTGTCAATATCTGTTCCCAAATTTAGTCACAGTATTTACAAATACATTCACATTCTCCCTTCTGAAGAAAACACTGTCTGCACTCTTACTCCACAGCAGCTGAAGGCAGGACAACCTCATCTATTGCTCTTGGCTGGGCCTACTGTGTTAATTCCCAAGGCCTTCTCTGAAAATCCTGCTCCTGAAGATCTCCTTTGAAGAGCCAGTGAGTATAACAGGAACAAAGTTTGTGGAGAACAAGGCACCTAGATGAAGGAGGAACAGGCTAACTGAAAGACCTGTTTCTTAGCATATCCTGAAGATCCAAAGATGATTCTCCCCAGCTGATATCCCATTGTCCATCTCTCTGATAGGACCCAGAAGCAGGAAGCATATCCTTCCAAATATCTGCTGATGGCTCCCCCTTACCTGGTCACAGAGGGTTCTGATCAAGCCTTCCAAATCTTGCTTCTCATGGAGGACTATCTGCCTGTCTTTGCATTCTTGTTCCAGTTGCGTTTCCAGCTGATGGAGCTGTGGATACACAGGACAGATTTACACAGGAGGGATGAGCTTTAACCAGAAAATCACACTGAGTAGGGAACCTCAGAAATAGGGGAAATGTGGAGCTTGTGGCTTTGCTTCACAAAGGCTACCCCAGCAAGTGGGAGGGAGTATCTTTGTTGGAAAATTCCAGAATTTAAAAGTTTAGAAGCTGGACAACCACAAGGCAGACTGGTGAAGTTTGGGGTGCCACTTGGTATTGACTGTGAACCCCCCTCCTCCAGTTCCTTGACAGTAGCCCATCCCACGGCTTGAATATTTACTAGCCTTGGTATTTAGATTTTGCAAGGTTCTGTACAACATTATAGCCAGCATCTGACAATGCATTTACTTCCCTTATTAAATATGCTATGAAGCAGTAAAAAAAGTTGCATTTGAGACTATTTTGTGTTATACACTATATTTTTCCTCCAAAATTCATATGTTGAAGCCCTAACACCAGGGGGATGGAGGTGTGCCTTACAGCGGTAATTAGATCTAAGTGGATTCATGAGGGTAGAGTTCCCAGGATGGGATTAATGCCTTTATAAAGAGACACCAAAAGAGCTTTTCTTTCTCTCTCTCTTTTCTCTACCACATGAGGATAAAAAACCAGGAGGTTGCTGTCTGCAAGCCAATAAGGGAGCCCTCAGCACACACCAAATTTGCTGGTACATTGATTTCATACTCCCCAGCGCCAGAATTGGGAGGAATAAATGTTTGCTACTTAAGCCACTCAGTCTAGGGTATTCTGCTATAGCAGCCAAAACTAAAACTTTTGACTATGAGCAACTTACTCAATTTACAGTTGGCTCTGATTTATCAGTGACTACCTAGTAAACACAGGCATTCCCCACTTGAGTGAATACGCTCTGTGGCTGTGGTTTGAAGAACCGCCCCCCACCAGCTTCTCTTGTGTATATTACCACATCACCATCCTCTATCTCCACCTTATGCCATCTGGGACCCTATTTCACAGATGGGCCAATTGTGTCCCAGGAGAATTTGAAGTTTATACTACTAAATCAGTTGTTGTTTAGAGTAATTAGTGCTCAGTCTTATGGCTTCAGTTTCTTTTCCACCCCAGACAACCCTAGAATTCCCACCCAGGTCACCAACAATTGATTTATTGTCAAGATGAGAGATAATCTGAACAGAGCAGTCATGAGAATACAAAGTCAATGTTAGTGTCTGTCATAAAGAGAAAAACACCATTCTGTGACTTTATCATTTTTCTTTATTAATCTGTCCATAGAAAAGCCTCAAGGGGGTCTGGGCCACATCTACAACTCTTTGGAGCCCTGTTTCAGGGCATTCACCATACTCTGAGGCATTCTTGGAATATATCAGATATTCGTGGAAACTTCACCTAAAAAAATGAGCAAGGACTGGGAGCTTCCATGTTCTGATCCATAGAGGAAGAAAATATGATTGATTGTCACCTCTGTAGAAGGCAAGTTCATTTCAAAATTTTATTTTAATGGTAAAAAATACAAGGCACTCTGCTTATATCTGTTTTTAGAATGAAGACTAAAAATGGTAAAACTCATTTCAAAAAATATACAAAATAAAAACTATATGTCAAGGAAGACACGGTTTTCTGGAGAATGTTTTGTACAATATTTCCATGTGGCATTTTCAGATATAATGAGGGGAGGAGAAGAAGGGGAGGTCACGCTAGAATTAGTGTGGGACCCTGTTAAATGAAGCTTAACCCAAATCCTTCTGGCAATCCCACTTTCAGGATTTACCTTACAATTCCATCAGTCAGTACATCTGTAAGGATGTTTGCTTTGCTTTGCTTATAACAGCAGAAAACTGGAAAGAACCTAAGTGTCCGGTGATAGAGGACTCATTGAATATATTAAAGCAGTATTGCAAAGGGTACACTACTTTTATGTCACTAAATTTTTAAGTGAGATTTGTATTTACAGACATGAAGAAGCCACAACAAACTGCTGAGTGGAAATAGCGGACTTCAGAACAGCATGACCTCATCTAGTGAAAATGACATCTCTGAAAATGTATGTGCATATATATAGTGACAGAGAGATAAGAGAACATTTAAAATAGTGATAAGGATAACTTCTAGGTGGTAAAATTTCAATGGTTTGTTGCATTTGCATACATTATTTGGAATGTTTGCAAGGACTTTGGATAACTGTAAGGAATGATTTGAGGGACTAGTTCCATTATTGAAACTTAGAAGCCCTAACACAAGGTATCAGTCACAGGGGCATTATGGGTTATTGGTACAAATATTTGAATGATTATGCTGGATAGTTCCAGAGGTTTCTGGAAGTTCCAAGTTCATACTAAGGACAGGCACGTCTGCTCCTGCACCTTAGAAGGGACCTCAGAAAGTATAGTCTCAGGTGAATGCAGAAGCAGACTGTCCCCAGGCTCCAGGTCCTGGGCTCCTCCTCATTCTAATGAAGAAGGCATTCAGATTGGGCCCTCCAGGACCCAATGGCATGGCTGTGCTCACCACTCACATACCTGCTTCTGGCAGGACTGACAGATGTCCTCCAGTTCCCCTTCCTTTCCCTCACAGCCTTTCTGGTGCATCTGTTTCGTCCACTCAATCTCCATCTCAAACCACTGGCGGAGATAGACAGCAAAGACAGTATGTGAGCATGACCCTTTTCCAGTTTTCTGGCCCTTCCTGTCATCCTTGGCATTCCAATTATATTTTTCATTGATTGAATGCATAAATGAGAGTCAAATTACCTCCCTAGGCACTCTGAAAGGTCAGAAGGCCTTTGGATTGATAAATAGCCCAAAGATGCCTCTATTACTTCTTGTGCTTATAGAAGACATCACTAATCAATTGTGCTTTCCCACTGAATTTAGATGTACCTCAGAATCTTTCTCAACACTCAAGATGAAATAAGTTTCTCATCCCTGGTGTAAGTAACAATGGTTTTTTTGATGGGTGGAAGTATGATTGGATAAAATTTATGATACCATTTATGTCAATCTTATATAAGTCAACATAAAATTCCCAGGATAAAGTGCTTTATTATAATCAATAAATATCTACTGGTTATCTACAAGGGCACAATGTGACCTGAGGTTATAGGTGAAGCTGAGGAGTGATTAAAGTGTTGTCAGCTTCACATCCTGGGTAAGTCAAGGGTGGAAATTCAGAAAACTGTGTTAACTTTTGAGTCCCTGAGGTCACAGTATAGTACATTTCTGCTTCCAAGCATTGAGTGGTCCTCTGGTGGAATCTTTAAAAATTAAAGTACTTTTCAAAAATGCTTGCTTTCTTCTGGGATCTATGAGCATCCTACTTATTTACCAAATGCTGGGTGGCTACATGATGCCACCCCATCCTCCATGCCCTTTAAAGAACTACCCAGGCACTCCATCTTCTTTAGGAATCTTCAGAGTTTCATAGCTGGGACTAGCAGGAAGCCAGGGGATTGATGAGGACCTATATTTCATTGTACAGATGAGGAGACTGAAGTCTAGAGAAAACCAGGGCTTTCTTGAGGTCAGACAGATGATAAGCAGCCTCAACAGCCCCATGTTACAGCTCCTTAAATGTCCTATGACTGTCGTGACTCCTTGTTCACCCTTCCTGGAACTCTCTCATTCAGCCATCTCTGGCTCAATCTCGACTTTCAACTTCAGGAAGTGTCACTTTGTTGAGAAAGCTTTCCCTAATCTCTTCTTGCACCCTGCTCCTAACAGCAGATATTTTTTAAAAAACATATTTTTAATAATTAATCTTCTATTTTGAACCACAGAAAAGGTTTGGGTACTATTGCAGTGATATGATCAAAATATTTTGTTTCTTTTAAATGTCCTATATTTTAGAAATTTTCTATAACGAGTATGTATTACTTTCATAGGGAAAAAAAAATATTTGTGGATTGGTTCTTTGTAATGAGAATCCAGAGCTGAAAACCTATACAGCATCATGACTAGTGTCCTCCAGATCTAAGCACATCTCTCTTTTCATTAACCCCATGTCTTTCTGTGGGAAAACACAGCAGGGAACATCATTTAAAAATGAATCACAGTCAAATGAAACTGGCACTGGAAGTCATCAGGGAAATTGCTGTCCCATGTGCCAGCATGCTCCCCTCTCCTTATTTGTACCCTACCTTGTTGGGTGTCTGGAATCCGAGAGCTTCAAAATCCTTTGTATTCACCTCCCCAGTAAAACCTGCCCTGGGGCTTGCCATCGTGGGAGTAGAACAAGAGCGGTGGAGAAAGCAAATGCACCTTGTCTTTTCTCTATAGACCTCAGACCTCCATTCCTCTGAGGGTTCCTTACATTTCAAGGGCAAAAGTTCCCTGGGTGCATAGAAGGGATAATGTCAACATTTTATGGATGCTGGAACGCTGGACATCCTTCTCACCTGACTCCATTATACTGGGGAAAGTAAGAGGCAATGTGGTAAGTTGACAATGATATCACCATGACATTCAACCATGAGAGATAAGTCTCCAGGCAGCTGCAAAAGAAGGGCACCTCGAGGAACTCCTGGCTCTACTCAGCACATCCATCACTGGGTAAAGCAACAACGCTTTCACTTTCTCACCATTCCACAACTGCCAGGTGCATAATACTGCTTTACCATCTGTAAAATGGGTATTCTACTATGTGGTTTCTGTTCTACAGGTTACTATGAGAATGGAGAGTGATCTAATTATTCCTCATAATAATGATGATAATAGTAACTATTCAGAACTCTGTGCAATACATGTGGCTAAAACTTTCTATTAATCATCCAACACAATCTCTGTGTGAAAGATTAGGAAACAGACATACAATTATTTTGTTTCTCCAAAACACTCATCCTATAAGAGATGAAGTTAAAATTCAAATCCAGGTTGGCCATAGCAGGAAACTGCTGGGGTGGGAATGAGGGAGAGGTGGGATTGGCAATAGTGGGAATCTGCCGGGGGAGGGGGACACACCTCATCAACAAGGGTACCAACACAATGAACATTTGTATGCCTAATCCTGAATTGCAACCCACATCTTTAAAATAAAAAAAATTTAAATGATCACACCCAGAAATGTGACTTTACAGGCTCTACTTTTAAACACTAAATTGCTTTCCTGTAAATTTATGTTAAAAATTTTCAAAGACAAAAGTGCTTTGCCCATAGAGCTACTATTTTCTATATAATGTTGGCATTATTACTAAACAGCACCTGTCACTTTGGTAATGTGCCATTTGGGACATTGGTGCATTATCTGTTTAACATCTGCCTGTTCCATTAGACGTAAGCCCCAAGAGAACAGGGGTTATGCCTGTTGCTCTGCCCAGCCCCACATGCAGTGTCTGGCACTCAGTAAGTATTCAATGAGTATTTATGAATGAATGAAACATAAAAAGACAGGTTTGTCCACCAGCAGCCAGTCCCAAGGGTTCCTGACTACTCACCTCTTCCTGTGGAATTTCTCTCCAATTCACTCAACTGAATTATCTGCTGGGCCTCTACCAACTGTTTCTCTACTTCTCACAAATTTTTCTGGACTTGCTATCAAAGAAAGAGTTCAAGATCCAAACTAGGGCTAGATAGAAGCCTGGGCTGGTCATCTCACTCATGACATCTCCAAGACTGGCAGTCTTAACCCATGCAAACTCCACGACCAGGAAGCATCTCCTATGTACATTTCTCACCCAAATCACCTCCAAAGGCCAGGGGTAGTCTGTTTCCTGTACAGTCCTACCCCATATACCTTCATAGCCAGTGACTGTCCACCCATGGCATATCCAAGGTCAAGCCTTAGAAAGACTCACATCTCCCCAGGACCTCGAGTCAGTCAAACTGTGTATCTTGCATAGGCTTACTGGTCCCAGATGTGCATGTGGGATTGGGTACAGGTCCAACTACTTTCAGCCACCCTCGGCCACCCTGACCACCTACTTTGAGCTTCTGGACCTCCCAGAAGGCCTGTAACTGCTCTGCTCACTCACTCTCCAGTACCTGGCAAGCCACATCACCCTTGAAGTACTCATCGGCAAGCCCTGTGGTCAAGTCAGAAAACTGGGATGGGGAGTGCGGGTTGGTCAAGGAAGGGTCACTCTTGGGGCCACTAATACTTCTACCCTTGTGCATACTCCACAGGATCACATTTGGACAAATCATTGACTATCAAGGAAAAACAACCTTTGAGTATAATTAAGTGGTGATGAGCATGGACTTCAGAATTGGGTTGAGCTTGGTGTGGTAGAATTCTTGGTGCAACAACACTCACTAGTAGAGTGACTAAATCAGTCAGAATGTCTGATTCTCAATTTTCTGAACTTATGAAATTGTTTCAAATTTGAAATTAAGGATTATAAGATTTCATAGAGGAAATAATTCATAGGAAGTATAGCACTGTGCCTCCTACATAGTAAATGCTTTTTAAAACAAACTAGCTATTTTAGTGGAAACTCTTCTTTACCAAAATTTGCGAACCACTTCAGGGGACTGAGCAGCACTGTTCTTCAGTAAGACTTATTGCTGGTCCATACCAGACCAGAAAGCTTTTAGCCAGACTACTTGTCTACAGTTTATCATGGTCCACCTGTCTCTACTGGGTGACAGTCATTCATCCCCAGTGTTATCTCTATGTGCTCCCAACCTGTTTTCACCTGCTGTGTTTCTATTATAATTATCTATTCAGTTAACTGTTATATAAAACTATAAAATATGAGAGGACAAAGAGTTTCCATGAAAACTAGGTTGAATACTTTGAAAGTAATTTCATAAAGGTGAGTTGATTTTTAAAGTGTTACCACGTTGGTGTAGCTGCAACAATGAAAAACAAAGACTGGAGGTAAAAAAATCAGTGGTCTGTACTCAGATTACTTTGCCACTTCCTCTGTTTTAAAGAATATCTCTTACAGGGGGCTAAAAGTCAAGAGGTAGAGTTCAGGGTTGCGTCTAGACTCAACAACTAGCATGTGGTGTGACTTCAGACATTCCCTTCCCCTCTAGGGTCTTGGTCACCTGAGCTGTAAAATGCATTGAATCAGACATGGTGGTCTCAAGTCTTCCTGACATTCCAGTTCTATGCTGTAAATGTTGCTTGTAAATATGTCAAAACATCTCACTCTCCCATCAGACCCTTCTACTCATTACCAGCACTTAGGGTGACTGAGGGGTGTTTTTTACACAGAAGATAAATGGTCCTTACAGTGTAGAATGTAGCTGCCCTTCTTACATAGTCTCCACCAATATTGTCAGCTTAGGCAGACTCATCATTTGTTCAGCTGCACAATGTTAAAGGAAGACGCAGATCTATATGTTCTGACATTAAAAAAAAATCAC
>NW_007220613.1:0-4971 GCF_000164805.1 Carlito syrichta | reverse complement strand
AGGACAGGCACGTCTGCTCCTGCACCTTAGAAGGGACCTCAGAAAGTATAGTCTCAGGTGAATGCAGAAGCAGACTGTCCCCAGGCTCCAGGTCCTGGGCTCCTCCTCATTCTAATGAAGAAGGCATTCAGATTGGGCCCTCCAGGACCCAATGGCATGGCTGTGCTCACCACTCACATACCTGCTTCTGGCAGGACTGACAGATATCCTCCAGTTCCCCTTCCTTTCCCTCACAGCCTTTCTGGTGCATCTGTTTCGTCCACTCAATCTCCATCTCAAACCACTGGCGGAGATAGACAGCAAAGACAGTATGTGAGCATGACCCTTTTCCAGTTTTCTGGCCCTTCCTGTCATCCTTGGCATTCCATTTATATTTTTCATTGATTGAATGCATAAATGAGAGTCAAATTACCTCCCTAGGCACTCTGAAAGGTCAGAAGGCCTTTGGATTGATAAATAGCCCAAAGATGCCTCTATTACTTCTTGTGCTTATAGAAGACATCACTAATCAATTGTGCTTTCCCACTGAATTTAGATGTACCTCAGAATCTTTCTCAACACTCAAGATGAAATAAGTTTCTCATCCCTGGTGTAAGTAACAATGGTTTTTTTGATGGGTGGAAGTATGATTGGATAAAATTTATGATACCATTTATGTCAATCTTATATAAGTCAACATAAAATTCCCAGGATAAAGTGCTTTATTATAATCAATAAATATCTACTGGTTATCTACAAGGGCACAATGTGACCTGAGGTTATAGGTGAAGCTGAGGAGTGATTAAAGTGTTGTCAGCTTCACATCCTGGGTAAGTCAAGGGTGGAAATTCAGAAAACTGTGTTAACTTTTGAGTCCCTGAGGTCACAGTATAGTACATTTCTGCTTCCAAGCATTGAGTGGTCCTCTGGTGGAATCTTTAAAAATTAAAGTACTTTTCAAAAATGCTTGCTTTCTTCTGGGATCTATGAGCATCCTACTTATTTACCAAATGCTGGGTGGCTACATGATGCCACCCCATCCTCCATGCCCTTTAAAGAACTACCCAGGCACTCCATCTTCTTTAGGAATCTTCAGAGTTTCATAGCTGGGACTAGCAGGAAGCCAGGGGATTGATGAGGACCTATATTTCATTGTACAGATGAGGAGACTGAAGTCTAGAGAAAACCAGGGCTTTCTTGAGGTCAGACAGATGATAAGCAGCCTCAACAGCCCCATGTTACAGCTCCTTAAATGTCCTATGACTGTCGTGACTCCTTGTTCACCCTTCCTGGAACTCTCTCATTCAGCCATCTCTGGCTCAATCTCGACTTTCAACTTCAGGAAGTGTCACTTTGTTGAGAAAGCTTTCCCTAATCTCTTCTTGCACCCTGCTCCTAACAGCAGATATTTTTTAAAAAACATATTTTTAATAATTAATCTTCTATTTTGAACCACAGAAAAGGTTTGGGTACTATTGCAGTGATATGATCAAAATATTTTGTTTCTTTTAAATGTCCTATATTTTAGAAATTTTCTATAACGAGTATGTATTACTTTCATAGGGAAAAAAAAATATTTGTGGATTGGTTCTTTGTAATGAGAATCCAGAGCTGAAAACCTATACAGCATCATGACTAGTGTCCTCCAGATCTAAGCACATCTCTCTTTTCATTAACCCCATGTCTTTCTGTGGGAAAACACAGCAGGGAACATCATTTAAAAATGAATCACAGTCAAATGAAACTGGCACTGGAAGTCATCAGGGAAATTGCTGTCCCATGTGCCAGCATGCTCCCCTCTCCTTATTTGTACCCTACCTTGTTGGGTGTCTGGAATCCGAGAGCTTCAAAATCCTTTGTATTCACCTCCCCAGTAAAACCTGCCCTGGGGCTTGCCATCGTGGGAGTAGAACAAGAGCGGTGGAGAAAGCAAATGCACCTTGTCTTTTCTCTATAGACCTCAGACCTCCATTCCTCTGAGGGTTCCTTACATTTCAAGGGCAAAAGTTCCCTGGGTGCATAGAAGGGATAATGTCAACATTTTATGGATGCTGGAACGCTGGACATCCTTCTCACCTGACTCCATTATACTGGGGAAAGTAAGAGGCAATGTGGTAAGTTGACAATGATATCACCATGACATTCAACCATGAGAGATAAGTCTCCAGGCAGCTGCAAAAGAAGGGCACCTCGAGGAACTCCTGGCTCTACTCAGCACATCCATCACTGGGTAAAGCAACAACGCTTTCACTTTCTCACCATTCCACAACTGCCAGGTGCATAATACTGCTTTACCATCTGTAAAATGGGTATTCTACTATGTGGTTTCTGTTCTACAGGTTACTATGAGAATGGAGAGTGATCTAATTATTCCTCATAATAATGATGATAATAGTAACTATTCAGAACTCTGTGCCATACATGTGGCTAAAACTTTCTATTAATCATCCAACACAATCTCTGTGTGAAAGATTAGGAAACAGACATACAATTATTTTGTTTCTCCAAAACACTCATCCTATAAGAGATGAAGTTAAAATTCAAATCCAGGTTGGCCATAGCAGGAAACTGCTGGGGTGAGAATGAGGGAGAGGTGGGATTGGCAATAGTGGGAATCCACCGGGGGAGGGGGACACACCTCATCAACAAGGGTACCCACACAATGAACATTTGTATGCCTAATCCTGAATTGCAACCCACATCTTTAAAATAAAAAAAAACTTTAAATGATCACACCCAGAAATGTGACTTTACAGGCTCTACTTTTAAACACTAAATTGCTTTCCTGTAAATTTATGTTAAAAATTTTCAAAGACAAAAGTGCTTTGCCCATAGAGCTACTATTTTCTATATAATGTTGGCATTATTACTAAACAGCACCTGTCACTTTGGTAATGTGCCATTTGGGACATTGGTGCATTATCTGTTTAACATCTGCCTGTTCCATTAGACGTAAGCCCCAAGAGAACAGGGGTTATGCCTGTTGCTCTGCCCAGCCCCACATGCAGTGTCTGGCACTCAGTAAGTATTCAATGAGTATTTATGAATGAATGAAACATAAAAAGACAGGTTTGTCCACCAGCAGCCAGTCCCAAGGGTTCCTGACTACTCACCTCTTCCTGTGGAATTTCTCTCCAATTCACTCAACTGAATTATCTGCTGGGCCTCTACCAACTGTTTCTCTACTTCTCACAAATTTTTCTGGACTTGCTATCAGAGAAAGAGTTCAAGATCCAAACTAGGGCTAGATAGAAGCCTGGGCTGGTCATCTCACTCATGACATCTCCAAGACTGGCAGTCTTAACCCATGCAAACTCCACGACCAGGAAGCATCTCCTATGTACATTTCTCACCCAAATCACCTCCAAAGGCCAGGGGTAGTCTGTTTCCTGTACAGTCCTACCCCATATACCTTCATAGCCAGTGACTGTCCACCCATGGCATATCCAAGGTCAAGCCTTAGAAAGACTCACATCTCCCCAGGACCTCGAGTCAGTCAAACTGTGTATCTTGCATAGGCTTACTGGTCCCAGATGTGCATGTGGGATTGGGTACAGGTCCAACTACTTTCAGCCACCCTCGGCCACCCTGACCACCTACTTTGAGCTTCTGGACCTCCCAGAAGGCCTGTAACTGCTCTGCTCACTCACTCTCCAGTACCTGGCAAGCCACATCACCCTTGAAGTACTCATCGGCAAGCCCTGTGGTCAAGTCAGAAAACTGGGATGGGGAGTGCGGGTTGGTCAAGGAAGGGTCACTCTTGGGGCCACTAATACTTCTACCCTTGTGCATACTCCACAGGATCACATTTGGACAAATCATTGACTATCAAGGAAAAACAACCTTTGAGTATAATTAAGTGGTGATGAGCATGGACTTCAGAATTGGGTTGAGCTTGGTGTGGTAGAATTCTTGGTGCAACAACACTCACTAGTAGAGTGACTAAATCAGTCAGAATGTCTGATTCTCAATTTTCTGAACTTATGAAATTGTTTCAAATTTGAAATTAAGGATTATAAGATTTCATAGAGGAAATAATTCATAGGAAGTATAGCACTGTGCCTCCTACATAGTAAATGCTTTTTAAAACAAACTAGCTATTTTAGTGGAAACTCTTCTTTACCAAAATTTGCGAACCACTTCAGGGGACTGAGCAGCACTGTTCTTCAGTAAGACTTATTGCTGGTCCATACCAGACCAGAAAGCTTTTAGCCAGACTACTTGTCTACAGTTTATCATGGTCCACCTGTCTCTACTGGGTGACAGTCATTCATCCCCAGTGTTATCTCTATGTGCTCCCAACCTGTTTTCACCTGCTGTGTTTCTATTATAATTATCTATTCAGTTAACTGTTATATAAAACTATAAAATATGAGAGGACAAAGAGTTTCCATGAAAACTAGGTTGAATACTTTGAAAGTAATTTCATAAAGGTGAGTTGATTTTTAAAGTGTTACCACGTTGGTGTAGCTGCAACAATGAAAAACAAAGACTGGAGGTAAAAAAATCAGTGGTCTGTACTCAGATTACTTTGCCACTTCCTCTGTTTTAAAGAATATCTCTTACAGGGGGCTAAAAGTCAAGAGGTAGAGTTCAGGGTTGCGTCTAGACTCAACAACTAGCATGTGGTGTGACTTCAGACATTCCCTTCCCCTCTAGGGTCTTGGTCACCTGAGCTGTAAAATGCATTGAATCAGACATGGTGGTCTCAAGTCTTCCTGACATTCCAGTTCTATGCTGTAAATGTTGCTTGTAAATATGTCAAAACATCTCACTCTCCCATCAGACCCTTCTACTCATTACCAGCACTTAGGGTGACTGAGGGGTGTTTTTTACACAGAAGATAAATGGTCCTTACAGTGTAGAATGTAGCTGCCCTTCTTACATAGTCTCCACCAATATTGTCAGCTTAGGCAGACTCATCATTTGTTCAGCTGCACAATGTTAAAGGAAGACGCAGATCTATATGTTCTGACATTAAAAAAAAATCAC
>NW_007220612.1:0-7054 GCF_000164805.1 Carlito syrichta | reverse complement strand
TAGAAGGGACCTCAGAAAGTATAGTCTCAGGTGGATGCAGAAGCAGACTGTCCCCAGGCTACAGGTCCTGGGTTCCTCCTCATTCTAATGAAGAAGGCATTCAGATTGGGCCCTCCAGGACCCAATGGCATGGCTGTGCTCACCACTCACATACCTGCTTCTGGCAGGACTGACAGATGTCCTCCAGTTCCCCTTCCTTTCCCTCACAGCCTTTCTGGTGCATCTGTTTCGTCCACTCAATCTCCATCTCAAACCACTGGCGGAGATAGACAGCAAAGACAGTATGTGAGCATGACCCTTTCCCAGTTTTCTGGCCCTTCCTGTCATCCTTGGCATTCCAATTATATTTTTCATTGATTGAATGCATAAATGAGAGTCAAATTACCTCCCTAGGCACTCTGAAAGGTCAGAAGGCCTTTGGATTGATAAATAGCCCAAAGATGCCTCTATTACTTCTTGTGCTTATAGAAGACATCACTAATCAATTGTGCTTTCCCACTGAATTTAGATGTACCTCAGAATCTTTCTCAACACTCAAGATGAAATAAGTTTCTCATCCCTGGTGTAAGTAACAATGGTTTTTTTGATGGGTGGAAGTATGATTGGATAAAATTTATGATACCATTTATGTCAATCTTATATAAGTCAACATAAAATTCCCAGGATAAAGTGCTTTATTATAATCAATAAATATCTACTGGTTATCTACAAGGGCACAATGTGACCTGAGGTTATAGGTGAAGCTGAGGAGTGATTAAAGTGTTGTCAGCTTCACATCCTGGGTAAGTCAAGGGTGGAAATTCAGAAAACTGTGTTAACTTTTGAGTCCCTGAGGTCACAGTATAGTACATTTCTGCTTCCAAGCATTGAGTGGTCCTCTGGTGGAATCTTTAAAAATTAAAGTACTTTTCAAAAATGCTTGCTTTCTTCTGGGATCTATGAGCATCCTACTTATTTACCAAATGCTGGGTGGCTACATGATGCCACCCCATCCTCCATGCCCTTTAAAGAACTACCCAGGCACTCCATCTTCTTTAGGAATCTTCAGAGTTTCATAGCTGGGACTAGCAGGAAGCCAGGGGATTGATGAGGACCTATATTTCATTGTACAGATGAGGAGACTGAAGTCTAGAGAAAACCAGGGCTTTCTTGAGGTCAGACAGATGATAAGCAGCCTCAACAGCCCCATGTTACAGCTCCTTAAATGTCCTATGACTGTCGTGACTCCTTGTTCACCCTTCCTGGAACTCTCTCATTCAGCCATCTCTGGCTCAATCTCGACTTTCAACTTCAGGAAGTGTCACTTTGTTGAGAAAGCTTTCCCTAATCTCTTCTTGCACCCTGCTCCTAACAGCAGATATTTTTTAAAAAACATATTTTTAATAATTAATCTTCTATTTTGAACCACAGAAAAGGTTTGGGTACTATTGCAGTGATATGATCAAAATATTTTGTTTCTTTTAAATGTCCTATATTTTAGAAATTTTCTATAACGAGTATGTATTACTTTCATAGGGAAAAAAAAATATTTGTGGATTGGTTCTTTGTAATGAGAATCCAGAGCTGAAAACCTATACAGCATCATGACTAGTGTCCTCCAGATCTAAGCACATCTCTCTTTTCATTAACCCCATGTCTTTCTGTGGGAAAACACAGCAGGGAACATCATTTAAAAATGAATCACAGTCAAATGAAACTGGCACTGGAAGTCATCAGGGAAATTGCTGTCCCATGTGCCAGCATGCTCCCCTCTCCTTATTTGTACCCTACCTTGTTGGGTGTCTGGAATCCGAGAGCTTCAAAATCCTTTGTATTCACCTCCCCAGTAAAACCTGCCCTGGGGCTTGCCATCGTGGGAGTAGAACAAGAGCGGTGGAGAAAGCAAATGCACCTTGTCTTTTCTCTATAGACCTCAGACCTCCATTCCTCTGAGGGTTCCTTACATTTCAAGGGCAAAAGTTCCCTGGGTGCATAGAAGGGATAATGTCAACATTTTATGGATGCTGGAACGCTGGACATCCTTCTCACCTGACTCCATTATACTGGGGAAAGTAAGAGGCAATGTGGTAAGTTGACAATGATATCACCATGACATTCAACCATGAGAGATAAGTCTCCAGGCAGCTGCAAAAGAAGAGCACCTCGAGAACTCCTGGCTCTACTCAGCACATCCATCACTGGGTAAAGCAGCAACCCTTTCACTTTCTCACCATTCCACAACTGCCAGGTGCATAATACTGCTTTACCATCTGTAAAATGGGTATTCTAGTATGTGGTTTCTGTTCTACAGGTTACTATGAGAATGGAGAGTGATCTAATTATTCCTCATAATAATGATGATAATAGTAACTATTCAGAACTCTGTGCAATACATGTGGCTAAAACTTTCTATTAATCATCCAACACAATCTCTGTGTGAAAGATTAGGAAACAGACATACAATTATTTTGTTTCTCCAAAACACTCATCCTATAAGAGATGAAGTTAAAATTCAAATCCAGGTTGGCCATAGCAGGAAACTGCTGGGGTGGGAATGAGGGAGAGGTGGGATTGGCAATAGTGGGAATCTGCCGGGGGAGGGGGACACACCTCATCAACAAGGGTACCAACACAATGAACATTTGTATGCCTAATCCTGAATTGCAACCCACATCTTTAAAATAAAAAAAATTTAAATGATCACACCCAGAAATGTGACTTTACAGGCTCTACTTTTAAACACTAAATTGCTTTCCTGTAAATTTATGTTAAAAATTTTCAAAGACAAAAGTGCTTTGCCCATAGAGCTACTATTTTCTATATAATGTTGGCATTATTACTAAACAGCACCTGTCACTTTGGTAATGTGCCATTTGGGACATTGGTGCATTATCTGTTTAACATCTGCCTGTTCCATTAGACGTAAGCCCCAAGAGAACAGGGGTTATGCCTGTTGCTCTGCCCAGCCCCACATGCAGTGTCTGGCACTCAGTAAGTATTCAATGAGTATTTATGAATGAATGAAACATAAAAAGACAGGTTTGTCCACCAGCAGCCAGTCCCAAGGGTTCCTGACTACTCACCTCTTCCTGTGGAATTTCTCTCCAATTCACTCAACTGAATTATCTGCTGGGCCTCTACCAACTGTTTCTCTACTTCTCACAAATTTTTCTGGACTTGCTATCAAAGAAAGAGTTCAAGATCCAAACTAGGGCTAGATAGAAGCCTGGGCTGGTCATCTCACTCATGACATCTCCAAGACTGGCAGTCTTAACCCATGCAAACTCCACGACCAGGAAGCATCTCCTATGTACATTTCTCACCCAAATCACCTCCAAAGGCCAGGGGTAGTCTGTTTCCTGTACAGTCCTACCCCATATACCTTCATAGCCAGTGACTGTCCACCCATGGCATATCCAAGGTCAAGCCTTAGAAAGACTCACATCTCCCCAGGACCTCGAGTCAGTCAAACTGTGTATCTTGCATAGGCTTACTGGTCCCAGATGTGCATGTGGGATTGGGTACAGGTCCAACTACTTTCAGCCACCCTCGGCCACCCTGACCACCTACTTTGAGCTTCTGGACCTCCCAGAAGGCCTGTAACTGCTCTGCTCACTCACTCTCCAGTACCTGGCAAGCCACATCACCCTTGAAGTACTCATCGGCAAGCCCTGTGGTCAAGTCAGAAAACTGGGATGGGGAGTGCGGGTTGGTCAAGGAAGGGTCACTCTTGGGGCCACTAATACTTCTACCCTTGTGCATACTCCACAGGATCACATTTGGACAAATCATTGACTATCAAGGAAAAACAACCTTTGAGTATAATTAAGTGGTGATGAGCATGGACTTCAGAATTGGGTTGAGCTTGGTGTGGTAGAATTCTTGGTGCAACAACACTCACTAGTAGAGTGACTAAATCAGTCAGAATGTCTGATTCTCAATTTTCTGAACTTATGAAATTGTTTCAAATTTGAAATTAAGGATTATAAGATTTCATAGAGGAAATAATTCATAGGAAGTATAGCACTGTGCCTCCTACATAGTAAATGCTTTTTAAAACAAACTAGCTATTTTAGTGGAAACTCTTCTTTACCAAAATTTGCGAACCACTTCAGGGGACTGAGCAGCACTGTTCTTCAGTAAGACTTATTGCTGGTCCATACCAGACCAGAAAGCTTTTAGCCAGACTACTTGTCTACAGTTTATCATGGTCCACCTGTCTCTACTGGGTGACAGTCATTCATCCCCAGTGTTATCTCTATGTGCTCCCAACCTGTTTTCACCTGCTGTGTTTCTATTATAATTATCTATTCAGTTAACTGTTATATAAAACTATAAAATATGAGAGGACAAAGAGTTTCCATGAAAACTAGGTTGAATACTTTGAAAGTAATTTCATAAAGGTGAGTTGATTTTTAAAGTGTTACCACGTTGGTGTAGCTGCAACAATGAAAAACAAAGACTGGAGGTAAAAAAATCAGTGGTCTGTACTCAGATTACTTTGCCACTTCCTCTGTTTCAAAGAATATCTCTTACAGGGGGCTAAAAGTCAAGAGGTAGAGTTCAGGGTTGCGTCTAGACTCAACAACTAGCATGTGGTGTGACTTTAGACATTCCCTTCCCCTCTGGGGTCTTGGTCACCTGAGCTGTAAAATGCATTGAATCAGACATGGTGGTCTCAAGTCTTCCTGACATTCCAGTTCTATGCTGTAAATGTTGCTTGTAAATATGTCAAAACATCTCACTCTCCCATCAGACCCTTCTACTCATTACCAGCACTTAGGGTGACTGAGGGGTGTTTTTTACACAGAAGATAAATGGTCCTTACAGTGTAGAATGTAGCTGCCCTTCTTACATAGTCTCCACCAATATTGTCAGCTTAGGCAGACTCATCATTTGTTCAGCTGCACAATGAAAAAGGAAGACGCAGATCTGTATGTTCTGACATTAAAAAAAAATCACCAAGACATATTGCCAAAAGGGAAAAAAGCAATGTTGCATAATAAAATACTTGGTGTGATCCCATTTTTATTTGTACTTGCATAGAACAAAGCTCTCCCAAACTGTGAATGGCTTTTTTTTTCTTTCCTACAATGAACTTGCTGGGGACTCCATTTTCCCTGAGATTTATTTCACTAGTTGATTTTTTTTATCAGCTTGTCATCAGAAAACAAAATAAACAAACAAAATAAATGTCTTTTAAAAAGAGTAAAAAAAAACAATAGTTATGCTCCAAACGCGGGGGCTGCCCTGTACATTCCATGGTCCCATCTGCTTTGCTATCCTGATCCATCTACTTCTCACCCTGTTGAGTGCATCAGTGACTGCTCAGACCAAAATGCAGATTTCAGTAGAAACAGGAAAGAGGAGACTTGGGGGAAGCATTGTGAAGTCACATTCCTAGCAAGGGTTAGAGTTGAAATTTGAATCCAGACCTTTCCAATCCAAGCAGGGACTACTGGTTAACGAAGCCTCTCCAGCATACTGTCTTTGGCATGGACCTTTTCTCTGCAGTTTCTTATATTGTGCACTGGGGAAGACTCACATCGCCATTACCTGAGATGATTGTTAAAATGCAAATTCCAGGACCCTCAGATCCCCCAGATCCTCAGAAGCAGAACCAGGAATCTTCATTTCAACACAACAAAATTTTTATGCACAACAAATTTTAAGAATCACAGCCACATAAATTTCCAGGGTCTCCTAATGTTGACCTTGGCTTTGGGTGGGTTTGATTTGCTCATGGACATGCAAAGGCTAACTTGCACTGACTACACAACACAGGCCGGGGCAACCCAGGAGTGCCCAGGTCACACCCCTAACCACCACCCATGAAGTCAGCATTAATTCCAAACACCAGAATTGGTTTCTCTCCACCTCCGTCAGTTAGTGGGAAATTTAATTTGTGCTAATTGGCCTGGTGCGGGGAACACAAAATTTACTTAATGCATTAATTTTAAGTTTCACAGAACCCAAAGACAATTAGTCCTTTCATATTGGAGAAATGACAGATGCTTGTCATGGAGACCAGCAACCCCTAACCTTCCCAATCCCCACAAATCCCTCTCCTTGCCAACACCTTGGAGCCCAGCAGCTTTGTGATTGATTTGAGGAGTGGCCAGCATGCCCAGAGCTGCCAGGGGATGCAAAATGAAAGCCCATTTAATAAGGGGAGAGTGTGATTTGCAAATCCAGAATGGGTCCTTGTTAATTACTCACCAGATGGAGGCACCAGGAGGAGCAACTGGATTGGCCCAGGCTCATGCATCAGCTTTCCTGGATGTTTTTTGTTATGACTTGTAGCACTGTGGGAGGAGGACTGTAATCCTGTAGACAGTAATAAGTTGCAACATCTTCAGGCTGTAGGATGCTGATGGTGAGAGAATAATCTGCCCTAGACCCACTGCCACTGAATCTCGATGGGACCATAGATCGCAAAGTGTATGCTGCATAGTCCCGGAGTTTAGGAGCTTTTTCTGGTTTCTGCTGATACCAGGATAACTCATTGCCAATGCTCTGACTTGCTTGGCAAGTGATGGTTACTCTGCCTCTTACAAATGTAGACAGGGAGAATGGAGACTGGGTCATCTGAATGTCACATCTGGCACCTGAGATTGGAAACACAAGGACAAATATCCATATATTCAATCATGTTGTAAGAGGACTTCCCTGACTCACCAGGCTATACTGAGCACGCTGTCTGAGTCAATTCCTAGTGTTCTCCCTCCTTACCTGAGTGCCAGAGAAGCAGGAGCCCCAGGAGCTGAGCGGGGGCCCTCAGGTCTGTGCTGTGTTCCCACTGGGACTGACTCCCGCACTGGCTGTGACCAGTCTATTATTCAATATTCAGAGAAGTAGGCTGGGATTTGGGAACATGCAAATAAGCAGGAGATGAGGCAGGCTGAGCACAGGAGTAGGGCTGTTTTATTTAAGCAACTCAGCACAGGTACAATGTCCTCAGTGTCTCAGGTCAGACAAATACAACACAGACTTACCTGCAGAGAACATGTTTCTCGTTGGTGGCCACATTGTTATAAAAGATACTTGGGAAAAATTTTCAAAATTTAAAATGAAG
>NW_007220611.1:0-5164 GCF_000164805.1 Carlito syrichta | reverse complement strand
TAGAAGGGACCTCAGAAAGTATAGTCTCAGGTGGATGCAGAAGCAGACTGTCCCCAGGCTACAGGTCCTGGGTTCCTCCTCATTCTAATGAAGAAGGCATTCAGATTGGGCCCTCCAGGACCCAATGGCATGGCTGTGCTCACCACTCACATACCTGCTTCTGGCAGGACTGACAGATGTCCTCCAGTTCCCCTTCCTTTCCCTCACAGCCTTTCTGGTGCATCTGTTTCGTCCACTCAATCTCCATCTCAAACCACTGGCGGAGATAGACAGCAAAGACAGTATGTGAGCATGACCCTTTCCCAGTTTTCTGGCCCTTCCTGTCATCCTTGGCATTCCAATTATATTTTTCATTGATTGAATGCATAAATGAGAGTCAAATTACCTCCCTAGGCACTCTGAAAGGTCAGAAGGCCTTTGGATTGATAAATAGCCCAAAGATGCCTCTATTACTTCTTGTGCTTATAGAAGACATCACTAATCAATTGTGCTTTCCCACTGAATTTAGATGTACCTCAGAATCTTTCTCAACACTCAAGATGAAATAAGTTTCTCATCCCTGGTGTAAGTAACAATGGTTTTTTTGATGGGTGGAAGTATGATTGGATAAAATTTATGATACCATTTATGTCAATCTTATATAAGTCAACATAAAATTCCCAGGATAAAGTGCTTTATTATAATCAATAAATATCTACTGGTTATCTACAAGGGCACAATGTGACCTGAGGTTATAGGTGAAGCTGAGGAGTGATTAAAGTGTTGTCAGCTTCACATCCTGGGTAAGTCAAGGGTGGAAATTCAGAAAACTGTGTTAACTTTTGAGTCCCTGAGGTCACAGTATAGTACATTTCTGCTTCCAAGCATTGAGTGGTCCTCTGGTGGAATCTTTAAAAATTAAAGTACTTTTCAAAAATGCTTGCTTTCTTCTGGGATCTATGAGCATCCTACTTATTTACCAAATGCTGGGTGGCTACATGATGCCACCCCATCCTCCATGCCCTTTAAAGAACTACCCAGGCACTCCATCTTCTTTAGGAATCTTCAGAGTTTCATAGCTGGGACTAGCAGGAAGCCAGGGGATTGATGAGGACCTATATTTCATTGTACAGATGAGGAGACTGAAGTCTAGAGAAAACCAGGGCTTTCTTGAGGTCAGACAGATGATAAGCAGCCTCAACAGCCCCATGTTACAGCTCCTTAAATGTCCTATGACTGTCGTGACTCCTTGTTCACCCTTCCTGGAACTCTCTCATTCAGCCATCTCTGGCTCAATCTCGACTTTCAACTTCAGGAAGTGTCACTTTGTTGAGAAAGCTTTCCCTAATCTCTTCTTGCACCCTGCTCCTAACAGCAGATATTTTTTAAAAAACATATTTTTAATAATTAATCTTCTATTTTGAACCACAGAAAAGGTTTGGGTACTATTGCAGTGATATGATCAAAATATTTTGTTTCTTTTAAATGTCCTATATTTTAGAAATTTTCTATAACGAGTATGTATTACTTTCATAGGGAAAAAAAAATATTTGTGGATTGGTTCTTTGTAATGAGAATCCAGAGCTGAAAACCTATACAGCATCATGACTAGTGTCCTCCAGATCTAAGCACATCTCTCTTTTCATTAACCCCATGTCTTTCTGTGGGAAAACACAGCAGGGAACATCATTTAAAAATGAATCACAGTCAAATGAAACTGGCACTGGAAGTCATCAGGGAAATTGCTGTCCCATGTGCCAGCATGCTCCCCTCTCCTTATTTGTACCCTACCTTGTTGGGTGTCTGGAATCCGAGAGCTTCAAAATCCTTTGTATTCACCTCCCCAGTAAAACCTGCCCTGGGGCTTGCCATCGTGGGAGTAGAACAAGAGCGGTGGAGAAAGCAAATGCACCTTGTCTTTTCTCTATAGACCTCAGACCTCCATTCCTCTGAGGGTTCCTTACATTTCAAGGGCAAAAGTTCCCTGGGTGCATAGAAGGGATAATGTCAACATTTTATGGATGCTGGAACGCTGGACATCCTTCTCACCTGACTCCATTATACTGGGGAAAGTAAGAGGCAATGTGGTAAGTTGACAATGATATCACCATGACATTCAACCATGAGAGATAAGTCTCCAGGCAGCTGCAAAAGAAGGGCACCTCGAGGAACTCCTGGCTCTACTCAGCACATCCATCACTGGGTAAAGCAACAACGCTTTCACTTTCTCACCATTCCACAACTGCCAGGTGCATAATACTGCTTTACCATCTGTAAAATGGGTATTCTACTATGTGGTTTCTGTTCTACAGGTTACTATGAGAATGGAGAGTGATCTAATTATTCCTCATAATAATGATGATAATAGTAACTATTCAGAACTCTGTGCCATACATGTGGCTAAAACTTTCTATTAATCATCCAACACAATCTCTGTGTGAAAGATTAGGAAACAGACATACAATTATTTTGTTTCTCCAAAACACTCATCCTATAAGAGATGAAGTTAAAATTCAAATCCAGGTTGGCCATAGCAGGAAACTGCTGGGGTGGGAATGAGGGAGAGGTGGGATTGGCAATAGTGGGAATCTGCCGGGGGAGGGGGACACACCTCATCAACAAGGGTACCAACACAATGAACATTTGTATGCCTAATCCTGAATTGCAACCCACATCTTTAAAATAAAAAAAATTTAAATGATCACACCCAGAAATGTGACTTTACAGGCTCTACTTTTAAACACTAAATTGCTTTCCTGTAAATTTATGTTAAAAATTTTCAAAGACAAAAGTGCTTTGCCCATAGAGCTACTATTTTCTATATAATGTTGGCATTATTACTAAACAGCACCTGTCACTTTGGTAATGTGCCATTTGGGACATTGGTGCATTATCTGTTTAACATCTGCCTGTTCCATTAGACGTAAGCCCCAAGAGAACAGGGGTTATGCCTGTTGCTCTGCCCAGCCCCACATGCAGTGTCTGGCACTCAGTAAGTATTCAATGAGTATTTATGAATGAATGAAACATAAAAAGACAGGTTTGTCCACCAGCAGCCAGTCCCAAGGGTTCCTGACTACTCACCTCTTCCTGTGGAATTTCTCTCCAATTCACTCAACTGAATTATCTGCTGGGCCTCTACCAACTGTTTCTCTACTTCTCACAAATTTTTCTGGACTTGCTATCAAAGAAAGAGTTCAAGATCCAAACTAGGGCTAGATAGAAGCCTGGGCTGGTCATCTCACTCATGACATCTCCAAGACTGGCAGTCTTAACCCATGCAAACTCCACGACCAGGAAGCATCTCCTATGTACATTTCTCACCCAAATCACCTCCAAAGGCCAGGGGTAGTCTGTTTCCTGTACAGTCCTACCCCATATACCTTCATAGCCAGTGACTGTCCACCCATGGCATATCCAAGGTCAAGCCTTAGAAAGACTCACATCTCCCCAGGACCTCGAGTCAGTCAAACTGTGTATCTTGCATAGGCTTACTGGTCCCAGATGTGCATGTGGGATTGGGTACAGGTCCAACTACTTTCAGCCACCCTCGGCCACCCTGACCACCTACTTTGAGCTTCTGGACCTCCCAGAAGGCCTGTAACTGCTCTGCTCACTCACTCTCCAGTACCTGGCAAGCCACATCACCCTTGAAGTACTCATCGGCAAGCCCTGTGGTCAAGTCAGAAAACTGGGATGGGGAGTGCGGGTTGGTCAAGGAAGGGTCACTCTTGGGGCCACTAATACTTCTACCCTTGTGCATACTCCACAGGATCACATTTGGACAAATCATTGACTATCAAGGAAAAACAACCTTTGAGTATAATTAAGTGGTGATGAGCATGGACTTCAGAATTGGGTTGAGCTTGGTGTGGTAGAATTCTTGGTGCAACAACACTCACTAGTAGAGTGACTAAATCAGTCAGAATGTCTGATTCTCAATTTTCTGAACTTATGAAATTGTTTCAAATTTGAAATTAAGGATTATAAGATTTCATAGAGGAAATAATTCATAGGAAGTATAGCACTGTGCCTCCTACATAGTAAATGCTTTTTAAAACAAACTAGCTATTTTAGTGGAAACTCTTCTTTACCAAAATTTGCGAACCACTTCAGGGGACTGAGCAGCACTGTTCTTCAGTAAGACTTATTGCTGGTCCATACCAGACCAGAAAGCTTTTAGCCAGACTACTTGTCTACAGTTTATCATGGTCCACCTGTCTCTACTGGGTGACAGTCATTCATCCCCAGTGTTATCTCTATGTGCTCCCAACCTGTTTTCACCTGCTGTGTTTCTATTATAATTATCTATTCAGTTAACTGTTATATAAAACTATAAAATATGAGAGGACAAAGAGTTTCCATGAAAACTAGGTTGAATACTTTGAAAGTAATTTCATAAAGGTGAGTTGATTTTTAAAGTGTTACCACGTTGGTGTAGCTGCAACAATGAAAAACAAAGACTGGAGGTAAAAAAATCAGTGGTCTGTACTCAGATTACTTTGCCACTTCCTCTGTTTTAAAGAATATCTCTTACAGGGGGCTAAAAGTCAAGAGGTAGAGTTCAGGGTTGCGTCTAGACTCAACAACTAGCATGTGGTGTGACTTTAGACATTCCCTTCCCCTCTGGGGTCTTGGTCACCTGAGCTGTAAAATGCATTGAATCAGACATGGTGGTCTCAAGTCTTCCTGACATTCCAGTTCTATGCTGTAAATGTTGCTTGTAAATATGTCAAAACATCTCACTCTCCCATCAGACCCTTCTACTCATTACCAGCACTTAAGGTGACTGAGGGGTGTTTTTTACACAGAAGATAAATGGTCCTTACAGTGTAGAATGTAGCTGCCCTTCTTACATAGTCTCCACCAATATTGTCAGCTTAGGCAGACTCATCATTTGTTCAGCTGCACAATGAAAAAGGAAGACGCAGATCTGTATGTTCTGACATTAAAAAAAAATCACCAAGACATATTGCCAAAAGGGAAAAAAGCAATGTTGCATAATAAAATACTTGGTGTGATCCCATTTTTATTTGTACTTGCATAGAACAAAGCTCTCCCAAACTGTGAATGGCTTTTTTTTTCTTTCCTACAATGAACTTGCTGGGGACTCCATTTTCCCTGAGATTTATTTCACTAAGTTGATTTTTTTTATCAGCTTGTCATCAGAAAACAAAATAAACAA
>NW_007220610.1:0-5279 GCF_000164805.1 Carlito syrichta | reverse complement strand
TAGAAGGGACCTCAGAAAGTATAGTCTCAGGTGGATGCAGAAGCAGACTGTCCCCAGGCTACAGGTCCTGGGTTCCTCCTCATTCTAATGAAGAAGGCATTCAGATTGGGCCCTCCAGGACCCAATGGCATGGCTGTGCTCACCACTCACATACCTGCTTCTGGCAGGACTGACAGATGTCCTCCAGTTCCCCTTCCTTTCCCTCACAGCCTTTCTGGTGCATCTGTTTCGTCCACTCAATCTCCATCTCAAACCACTGGCGGAGATAGACAGCAAAGACAGTATGTGAGCATGACCCTTTCCCAGTTTTCTGGCCCTTCCTGTCATCCTTGGCATTCCAATTATATTTTTCATTGATTGAATGCATAAATGAGAGTCAAATTACCTCCCTAGGCACTCTGAAAGGTCAGAAGGCCTTTGGATTGATAAATAGCCCAAAGATGCCTCTATTACTTCTTGTGCTTATAGAAGACATCACTAATCAATTGTGCTTTCCCACTGAATTTAGATGTACCTCAGAATCTTTCTCAACACTCAAGATGAAATAAGTTTCTCATCCCTGGTGTAAGTAACAATGGTTTTTTTGATGGGTGGAAGTATGATTGGATAAAATTTATGATACCATTTATGTCAATCTTATATAAGTCAACATAAAATTCCCAGGATAAAGTGCTTTATTATAATCAATAAATATCTACTGGTTATCTACAAGGGCACAATGTGACCTGAGGTTATAGGTGAAGCTGAGGAGTGATTAAAGTGTTGTCAGCTTCACATCCTGGGTAAGTCAAGGGTGGAAATTCAGAAAACTGTGTTAACTTTTGAGTCCCTGAGGTCACAGTATAGTACATTTCTGCTTCCAAGCATTGAGTGGTCCTCTGGTGGAATCTTTAAAAATTAAAGTACTTTTCAAAAATGCTTGCTTTCTTCTGGGATCTATGAGCATCCTACTTATTTACCAAATGCTGGGTGGCTACATGATGCCACCCCATCCTCCATGCCCTTTAAAGAACTACCCAGGCACTCCATCTTCTTTAGGAATCTTCAGAGTTTCATAGCTGGGACTAGCAGGAAGCCAGGGGATTGATGAGGACCTATATTTCATTGTACAGATGAGGAGACTGAAGTCTAGAGAAAACCAGGGCTTTCTTGAGGTCAGACAGATGATAAGCAGCCTCAACAGCCCCATGTTACAGCTCCTTAAATGTCCTATGACTGTCGTGACTCCTTGTTCACCCTTCCTGGAACTCTCTCATTCAGCCATCTCTGGCTCAATCTCGACTTTCAACTTCAGGAAGTGTCACTTTGTTGAGAAAGCTTTCCCTAATCTCTTCTTGCACCCTGCTCCTAACAGCAGATATTTTTTAAAAAACATATTTTTAATAATTAATCTTCTATTTTGAACCACAGAAAAGGTTTGGGTACTATTGCAGTGATATGATCAAAATATTTTGTTTCTTTTAAATGTCCTATATTTTAGAAATTTTCTATAACGAGTATGTATTACTTTCATAGGGAAAAAAAAATATTTGTGGATTGGTTCTTTGTAATGAGAATCCAGAGCTGAAAACCTATACAGCATCATGACTAGTGTCCTCCAGATCTAAGCACATCTCTCTTTTCATTAACCCCATGTCTTTCTGTGGGAAAACACAGCAGGGAACATCATTTAAAAATGAATCACAGTCAAATGAAACTGGCACTGGAAGTCATCAGGGAAATTGCTGTCCCATGTGCCAGCATGCTCCCCTCTCCTTATTTGTACCCTACCTTGTTGGGTGTCTGGAATCCGAGAGCTTCAAAATCCTTTGTATTCACCTCCCCAGTAAAACCTGCCCTGGGGCTTGCCATCGTGGGAGTAGAACAAGAGCGGTGGAGAAAGCAAATGCACCTTGTCTTTTCTCTATAGACCTCAGACCTCCATTCCTCTGAGGGTTCCTTACATTTCAAGGGCAAAAGTTCCCTGGGTGCATAGAAGGGATAATGTCAACATTTTATGGATGCTGGAACGCTGGACATCCTTCTCACCTGACTCCATTATACTGGGGAAAGTAAGAGGCAATGTGGTAAGTTGACAATGATATCACCATGACATTCAACCATGAGAGATAAGTCTCCAGGCAGCTGCAAAAGAAGGGCACCTCGAGGAACTCCTGGCTCTACTCAGCACATCCATCACTGGGTAAAGCAACAACGCTTTCACTTTCTCACCATTCCACAACTGCCAGGTGCATAATACTGCTTTACCATCTGTAAAATGGGTATTCTACTATGTGGTTTCTGTTCTACAGGTTACTATGAGAATGGAGAGTGATCTAATTATTCCTCATAATAATGATGATAATAGTAACTATTCAGAACTCTGTGCCATACATGTGGCTAAAACTTTCTATTAATCATCCAACACAATCTCTGTGTGAAAGATTAGGAAACAGACATACAATTATTTTGTTTCTCCAAAACACTCATCCTATAAGAGATGAAGTTAAAATTCAAATCCAGGTTGGCCATAGCAGGAAACTGCTGGGGTGGGAATGAGGGAGAGGTGGGATTGGCAATAGTGGGAATCTGCCGGGGGAGGGGGACACACCTCATCAACAAGGGTACCAACACAATGAACATTTGTATGCCTAATCCTGAATTGCAACCCACATCTTTAAAATAAAAAAAATTTAAATGATCACACCCAGAAATGTGACTTTACAGGCTCTACTTTTAAACACTAAATTGCTTTCCTGTAAATTTATGTTAAAAATTTTCAAAGACAAAAGTGCTTTGCCCATAGAGCTACTATTTTCTATATAATGTTGGCATTATTACTAAACAGCACCTGTCACTTTGGTAATGTGCCATTTGGGACATTGGTGCATTATCTGTTTAACATCTGCCTGTTCCATTAGACGTAAGCCCCAAGAGAACAGGGGTTATGCCTGTTGCTCTGCCCAGCCCCACATGCAGTGTCTGGCACTCAGTAAGTATTCAATGAGTATTTATGAATGAATGAAACATAAAAAGACAGGTTTGTCCACCAGCAGCCAGTCCCAAGGGTTCCTGACTACTCACCTCTTCCTGTGGAATTTCTCTCCAATTCACTCAACTGAATTATCTGCTGGGCCTCTACCAACTGTTTCTCTACTTCTCACAAATTTTTCTGGACTTGCTATCAAAGAAAGAGTTCAAGATCCAAACTAGGGCTAGATAGAAGCCTGGGCTGGTCATCTCACTCATGACATCTCCAAGACTGGCAGTCTTAACCCATGCAAACTCCACGACCAGGAAGCATCTCCTATGTACATTTCTCACCCAAATCACCTCCAAAGGCCAGGGGTAGTCTGTTTCCTGTACAGTCCTACCCCATATACCTTCATAGCCAGTGACTGTCCACCCATGGCATATCCAAGGTCAAGCCTTAGAAAGACTCACATCTCCCCAGGACCTCGAGTCAGTCAAACTGTGTATCTTGCATAGGCTTACTGGTCCCAGATGTGCATGTGGGATTGGGTACAGGTCCAACTACTTTCAGCCACCCTCGGCCACCCTGACCACCTACTTTGAGCTTCTGGACCTCCCAGAAGGCCTGTAACTGCTCTGCTCACTCACTCTCCAGTACCTGGCAAGCCACATCACCCTTGAAGTACTCATCGGCAAGCCCTGTGGTCAAGTCAGAAAACTGGGATGGGGAGTGCGGGTTGGTCAAGGAAGGGTCACTCTTGGGGCCACTAATACTTCTACCCTTGTGCATACTCCACAGGATCACATTTGGACAAATCATTGACTATCAAGGAAAAACAACCTTTGAGTATAATTAAGTGGTGATGAGCATGGACTTCAGAATTGGGTTGAGCTTGGTGTGGTAGAATTCTTGGTGCAACAACACTCACTAGTAGAGTGACTAAATCAGTCAGAATGTCTGATTCTCAATTTTCTGAACTTATGAAATTGTTTCAAATTTGAAATTAAGGATTATAAGATTTCATAGAGGAAATAATTCATAGGAAGTATAGCACTGTGCCTCCTACATAGTAAATGCTTTTTAAAACAAACTAGCTATTTTAGTGGAAACTCTTCTTTACCAAAATTTGCGAACCACTTCAGGGGACTGAGCAGCACTGTTCTTCAGTAAGACTTATTGCTGGTCCATACCAGACCAGAAAGCTTTTAGCCAGACTACTTGTCTACAGTTTATCATGGTCCACCTGTCTCTACTGGGTGACAGTCATTCATCCCCAGTGTTATCTCTATGTGCTCCCAACCTGTTTTCACCTGCTGTGTTTCTATTATAATTATCTATTCAGTTAACTGTTATATAAAACTATAAAATATGAGAGGACAAAGAGTTTCCATGAAAACTAGGTTGAATACTTTGAAAGTAATTTCATAAAGGTGAGTTGATTTTTAAAGTGTTACCACGTTGGTGTAGCTGCAACAATGAAAAACAAAGACTGGAGGTAAAAAAATCAGTGGTCTGTACTCAGATTACTTTGCCACTTCCTCTGTTTTAAAGAATATCTCTTACAGGGGGCTAAAAGTCAAGAGGTAGAGTTCAGGGTTGCGTCTAGACTCAACAACTAGCATGTGGTGTGACTTCAGACATTCCCTTCCCCTCTAGGGTCTTGGTCACCTGAGCTGTAAAATGCATTGAATCAGACATGGTGGTCTCAAGTCTTCCTGACATTCCAGTTCTATGCTGTAAATGTTGCTTGTAAATATGTCAAAACATCTCACTCTCCCATCAGACCCTTCTACTCATTACAAGCACTTAGGGTGACTGAGGGGTGTTTATTACACAGAAGATAAATGGTCCTTACAGTGTAGAATGTAGCTGCCCTTCTTACATAGTCTCCACCAATATTGTCAGCTTAGGCAGACTCATCATTTGTTCAGCTGCACAATGAAAAAGGAAGACGCAGATCTATATGTTCTGACATAAAAAAAATCACCAAGACATATTGCCAAAAGGTAAAAAAGCAATGTTGCATAATCAAATACTTGGTGTGATCCCATTTTTATTTGTACTTGCATAGAACAAAGCTCTCCCAAACTGTGAATGGCTTTTTTTTCTTTCCTACAATGAACTTGCTGGGGACTCCATTTTCCCTGAGATTTATTTCACTAGTTGATTTTTTTTATCAGCTTGTCATCAGAAAACAAAATAAACAAACAAAATAAATGTCTTTTAAAAAGAGTAAAAAAAAACAATAGTTATGCTCCAAACGCGGGGGCTGCCCTGTACATTCCATGGTCCCATCTGCTTTGCTATCCTGATCCATCTACTTCTC
>NW_007220609.1:0-5440 GCF_000164805.1 Carlito syrichta | reverse complement strand
TAGAAGGGACCTCAGAAAGTATAGTCTCAGGTGGATGCAGAAGCAGACTGTCCCCAGGCTACAGGTCCTGGGTTCCTCCTCATTCTAATGAAGAAGGCATTCAGATTGGGCCCTCCAGGACCCAATGGCATGGCTGTGCTCACCACTCACATACCTGCTTCTGGCAGGACTGACAGATGTCCTCCAGTTCCCCTTCCTTTCCCTCACAGCCTTTCTGGTGCATCTGTTTCGTCCACTCAATCTCCATCTCAAACCACTGGCGGAGATAGACAGCAAAGACAGTATGTGAGCATGACCCTTTCCCAGTTTTCTGGCCCTTCCTGTCATCCTTGGCATTCCAATTATATTTTTCATTGATTGAATGCATAAATGAGAGTCAAATTACCTCCCTAGGCACTCTGAAAGGTCAGAAGGCCTTTGGATTGATAAATAGCCCAAAGATGCCTCTATTACTTCTTGTGCTTATAGAAGACATCACTAATCAATTGTGCTTTCCCACTGAATTTAGATGTACCTCAGAATCTTTCTCAACACTCAAGATGAAATAAGTTTCTCATCCCTGGTGTAAGTAACAATGGTTTTTTTGATGGGTGGAAGTATGATTGGATAAAATTTATGATACCATTTATGTCAATCTTATATAAGTCAACATAAAATTCCCAGGATAAAGTGCTTTATTATAATCAATAAATATCTACTGGTTATCTACAAGGGCACAATGTGACCTGAGGTTATAGGTGAAGCTGAGGAGTGATTAAAGTGTTGTCAGCTTCACATCCTGGGTAAGTCAAGGGTGGAAATTCAGAAAACTGTGTTAACTTTTGAGTCCCTGAGGTCACAGTATAGTACATTTCTGCTTCCAAGCATTGAGTGGTCCTCTGGTGGAATCTTTAAAAATTAAAGTACTTTTCAAAAATGCTTGCTTTCTTCTGGGATCTATGAGCATCCTACTTATTTACCAAATGCTGGGTGGCTACATGATGCCACCCCATCCTCCATGCCCTTTAAAGAACTACCCAGGCACTCCATCTTCTTTAGGAATCTTCAGAGTTTCATAGCTGGGACTAGCAGGAAGCCAGGGGATTGATGAGGACCTATATTTCATTGTACAGATGAGGAGACTGAAGTCTAGAGAAAACCAGGGCTTTCTTGAGGTCAGACAGATGATAAGCAGCCTCAACAGCCCCATGTTACAGCTCCTTAAATGTCCTATGACTGTCGTGACTCCTTGTTCACCCTTCCTGGAACTCTCTCATTCAGCCATCTCTGGCTCAATCTCGACTTTCAACTTCAGGAAGTGTCACTTTGTTGAGAAAGCTTTCCCTAATCTCTTCTTGCACCCTGCTCCTAACAGCAGATATTTTTTAAAAAACATATTTTTAATAATTAATCTTCTATTTTGAACCACAGAAAAGGTTTGGGTACTATTGCAGTGATATGATCAAAATATTTTGTTTCTTTTAAATGTCCTATATTTTAGAAATTTTCTATAACGAGTATGTATTACTTTCATAGGGAAAAAAAAATATTTGTGGATTGGTTCTTTGTAATGAGAATCCAGAGCTGAAAACCTATACAGCATCATGACTAGTGTCCTCCAGATCTAAGCACATCTCTCTTTTCATTAACCCCATGTCTTTCTGTGGGAAAACACAGCAGGGAACATCATTTAAAAATGAATCACAGTCAAATGAAACTGGCACTGGAAGTCATCAGGGAAATTGCTGTCCCATGTGCCAGCATGCTCCCCTCTCCTTATTTGTACCCTACCTTGTTGGGTGTCTGGAATCCGAGAGCTTCAAAATCCTTTGTATTCACCTCCCCAGTAAAACCTGCCCTGGGGCTTGCCATCGTGGGAGTAGAACAAGAGCGGTGGAGAAAGCAAATGCACCTTGTCTTTTCTCTATAGACCTCAGACCTCCATTCCTCTGAGGGTTCCTTACATTTCAAGGGCAAAAGTTCCCTGGGTGCATAGAAGGGATAATGTCAACATTTTATGGATGCTGGAACGCTGGACATCCTTCTCACCTGACTCCATTATACTGGGGAAAGTAAGAGGCAATGTGGTAAGTTGACAATGATATCACCATGACATTCAACCATGAGAGATAAGTCTCCAGGCAGCTGCAAAAGAAGGGCACCTCGAGGAACTCCTGGCTCTACTCAGCACATCCATCACTGGGTAAAGCAACAACGCTTTCACTTTCTCACCATTCCACAACTGCCAGGTGCATAATACTGCTTTACCATCTGTAAAATGGGTATTCTACTATGTGGTTTCTGTTCTACAGGTTACTATGAGAATGGAGAGTGATCTAATTATTCCTCATAATAATGATGATAATAGTAACTATTCAGAACTCTGTGCCATACATGTGGCTAAAACTTTCTATTAATCATCCAACACAATCTCTGTGTGAAAGATTAGGAAACAGACATACAATTATTTTGTTTCTCCAAAACACTCATCCTATAAGAGATGAAGTTAAAATTCAAATCCAGGTTGGCCATAGCAGGAAACTGCTGGGGTGGGAATGAGGGAGAGGTGGGATTGGCAATAGTGGGAATCTGCCGGGGGAGGGGGACACACCTCATCAACAAGGGTACCAACACAATGAACATTTGTATGCCTAATCCTGAATTGCAACCCACATCTTTAAAATAAAAAAAATTTAAATGATCACACCCAGAAATGTGACTTTACAGGCTCTACTTT
This sequence comes from Carlito syrichta, assembly GCF_000164805.1. NCBI lineage: Eukaryota > Metazoa > Chordata > Mammalia > Primates > Tarsiidae > Carlito > Carlito syrichta. Next base: position 2,724 of record NW_007220609.1, on the reverse strand, counting down.
TAAACACTAAATTGCTTTCCTGTAAATTTATGTTAAAAATTTTCAAAGACAAAAGTGCTTTGCCCATAGAGCTACTATTTTCTATATAATGTTGGCATTATTACTAAACAGCACCTGTCACTTTGGTAATGTGCCATTTGGGACATTGGTGCATTATCTGTTTAACATCTGCCTGTTCCATTAGACGTAAGCCCCAAGAGAACAGGGGTTATGCCTGTTGCTCTGCCCAGCCCCACATGCAGTGTCTGGCACTCAGTAAGTATTCAATGAGTATTTATGAATGAATGAAACATAAAAAGACAGGTTTGTCCACCAGCAGCCAGTCCCAAGGGTTCCTGACTACTCACCTCTTCCTGTGGAATTTCTCTCCAATTCACTCAACTGAATTATCTGCTGGGCCTCTACCAACTGTTTCTCTACTTCTCACAAATTTTTCTGGACTTGCTATCAAAGAAAGAGTTCAAGATCCAAACTAGGGCTAGATAGAAGCCTGGGCTGGTCATCTCACTCATGACATCTCCAAGACTGGCAGTCTTAACCCATGCAAACTCCACGACCAGGAAGCATCTCCTATGTACATTTCTCACCCAAATCACCTCCAAAGGCCAGGGGTAGTCTGTTTCCTGTACAGTCCTACCCCATATACCTTCATAGCCAGTGACTGTCCACCCATGGCATATCCAAGGTCAAGCCTTAGAAAGACTCACATCTCCCCAGGACCTCGAGTCAGTCAAACTGTGTATCTTGCATAGGCTTACTGGTCCCAGATGTGCATGTGGGATTGGGTACAGGTCCAACTACTTTCAGCCACCCTCGGCCACCCTGACCACCTACTTTGAGCTTCTGGACCTCCCAGAAGGCCTGTAACTGCTCTGCTCACTCACTCTCCAGTACCTGGCAAGCCACATCACCCTTGAAGTACTCATCGGCAAGCCCTGTGGTCAAGTCAGAAAACTGGGATGGGGAGTGCGGGTTGGTCAAGGAAGGGTCACTCTTGGGGCCACTAATACTTCTACCCTTGTGCATACTCCACAGGATCACATTTGGACAAATCATTGACTATCAAGGAAAAACAACCTTTGAGTATAATTAAGTGGTGATGAGCATGGACTTCAGAATTGGGTTGAGCTTGGTGTGGTAGAATTCTTGGTGCAACAACACTCACTAGTAGAGTGACTAAATCAGTCAGAATGTCTGATTCTCAATTTTCTGAACTTATGAAATTGTTTCAAATTTGAAATTAAGGATTATAAGATTTCATAGAGGAAATAATTCATAGGAAGTATAGCACTGTGCCTCCTACATAGTAAATGCTTTTTAAAACAAACTAGCTATTTTAGTGGAAACTCTTCTTTACCAAAATTTGCGAACCACTTCAGGGGACTGAGCAGCACTGTTCTTCAGTAAGACTTATTGCTGGTCCATACCAGACCAGAAAGCTTTTAGCCAGACTACTTGTCTACAGTTTATCATGGTCCACCTGTCTCTACTGGGTGACAGTCATTCATCCCCAGTGTTATCTCTATGTGCTCCCAACCTGTTTTCACCTGCTGTGTTTCTATTATAATTATCTATTCAGTTAACTGTTATATAAAACTATAAAATATGAGAGGACAAAGAGTTTCCATGAAAACTAGGTTGAATACTTTGAAAGTAATTTCATAAAGGTGAGTTGATTTTTAAAGTGTTACCACGTTGGTGTAGCTGCAACAATGAAAAACAAAGACTGGAGGTAAAAAAATCAGTGGTCTGTACTCAGATTACTTTGCCACTTCCTCTGTTTTAAAGAATATCTCTTACAGGGGGCTAAAAGTCAAGAGGTAGAGTTCAGGGTTGCGTCTAGACTCAACAACTAGCATGTGGTGTGACTTCAGACATTCCCTTCCCCTCTAGGGTCTTGGTCACCTGAGCTGTAAAATGCATTGAATCAGACATGGTGGTCTCAAGTCTTCCTGACATTCCAGTTCTATGCTGTAAATGTTGCTTGTAAATATGTCAAAACATCTCACTCTCCCATCAGACCTTCTACTCATTACCAGCACTTAGGGTGACTGAGGGGTGTTTATTACACAGAAGATAAATGGTCCTTACAGTGTAGAATGTAGCTGCCCTTCTTACATAGTCTCCACCAATATTGTCAGCTTAGGCAGACTCATCATTTGTTCAGCTGCACAATGAAAAAGGAAGACGCAGATCTATATGTTCTGACATAAAAAAAATCACCAAGACATATTGCCAAAAGGTAAAAAAGCAATGTTGCATAATAAAATACTTGGTGTGATCCCATTTTTATTTGTACTTGCATAGAACAAAGCTCTCCCAAACTGTGAATGGCTTTTTTTTCTTTCCTACAATGAACTTGCTGGGGACTCCATTTTCCCTGAGATTTATTTCACTAGTTGATTTTTTTAATCAGCTTGTCATCAGAAAACAAAATAAACAAACAAAATAAATGTCTTTTAAAAAGAGTAAAAAAAAACAATAGTTATGCTCCAAACGCGGGGGCTGCCCAGTACATTCCATGGTCCCATCTGCTTTGCTATCCTGATCCATCTACTTCTCACCCTGTTGAGTGCATCAGTGACTGCTCAGACCAAAATGCAGATTTCAGTAGAAACAGGAAAGAGGAGACTTGGGGGAAGCATTGTGAAGTCACATTCCTAGCAAGGGTTAGAGTTGAAATTTGAATCCAGACCTTTCCAATCCAAGCAGGGACTACTGGTT